>NC_085842.1:36696792-36916792 GCF_035594765.1 Anolis carolinensis | reverse complement strand
AGAATATGTGTTACAAGGGAACGGATCGGGTTGTAGTCAGTCACAATCCAGTGAATGCTGTCAATTCACCCACAATATAAAACAACTCGAAGAATCAACCTTGACATTTTGTTCTGAATAGTTTGAAAGACTCGTACCTCATAACTTCTGAGGATGCCTACCATAGATGTGGGTGAAACGTTAGGAGATAATGCTTCTTAAAGATGGCCATACAGCTGGGAAAACTCACAGCAACTCAGTTTGAAAGACTTTTCAGTGTAAATCTAAGGCACATACAAAGAGGCTGCAGGACAATGGAGGGGGAAGGACATGAAGGAAATCCACACTTACATGGTATTAAATGTTGCTTATTACAGTTAGCCTACTTATTACATGAACTTGTTGAACACAGTTTCATTTATACATGGAACAAGCTTTGAATGTTATGGAATCACTCTGGTGTGCATAGTGATGCCTATAGAAATGTTCTCTTGAAGCCTCCAGTGCAGTTCTATGGTCAACATCCACCAGAAATTGAAGTTCCACCAGAGGTCATGCTGGAGACCTAAGGACATATTTCTCTAGACATCTCTAGATCCTCCAGAATGTGGGATGCTTCTGCCAGAAGCACAAAACTTTATTCATTTCAGATAAGAAAAATAGGGTTCAAGATTATGCAACAATTACATTACAATAAGGATCCTGGAAGAGATAGATGTACTGTACTAGAGATAGCTAGATGGAAGGAACAATGGTATGCACAGCTGCCTGAAGAAGCCTGTAAGGATAAATAAGGACAAAGCAAGAAGGATATGGGATGCTGGTTCCCCTTAAACCTGTCATCTCTTGGGAGTTTAAAAGTGAATGGAAGCCATTTTATGTTTAGGCTGAGACAATGTAATCTAGAGGAAAGAAGATTTGAGGTATACAGGGGTTGACATAAGTGCCAGGTTTTGAGTGACCTTCCAAAAATGTTTGAGTTCAATATGTTTATTGTGCTTCCCAAAGGATTTAACATATGAATCACTGAAGATAATTTTTTACAAAAGGCAGTAACCAACTTTATTGCTAAGCCTGTGCAAAGAATAAAGCATTTCTCATTTTGAATACATTTCTAAGGGCTCTTCCAGACAAGAGCCCAAAATACAAGCCCTGTTGGGCTTTTATCAGAGGCATTCAAATGACACCTCCGGTATAAGAGGATTAATTTGGGACAAAGCAGGTAATGGTTTATCCCAAGGCTTTGTCCCAAATTAATCTGATACCCCATTAGATCCGGGGCTTCCTGAAAGACCCGGGTCTAATGGGTTTTGTGCCCTGTGGAAATTGATTACTGGGTAGTCTTGTGATTACCCAAGGGTCAGTCTTCACAGCCCATCTCAGTTCTTTGGGCCCCATGAGCCTGGAGAACCGAATAGTGCACCTTCCCTCCCCAACCCTTTTCCCCTAGCCCTTAAATTAAGAAAAAGGTTATTGGGCTTCCATTATGTCTCTCCAGGGGCCTTTTGGTACATAGAAATGATGGGTCAGGAGGCGGGGGGCGGGGAGGGGGGAATCGCTCCTGCCCCCTCCCTTACCTTCTAGTGCATCATTTCTACATGCCGGGAGGCCCCCGGAGAGGCGTCATGCCATCCTGCTAAGTTTTTTCTTATTTTAAGGGCATTTTTGGAGAGAGGGTTGGAGTGGCTGCCAGGGAAAGCCTGGGTTTGGGATGGAGATGTTGGGACAGCAATGCACGCCAAAGCAAGTTTTTAAAACCCACTTTGGCACACATTTCTATGAAGTCTGGAAGTGCTGTAAGTTATCAAAATGAGATGTTCACTGGTACTATTGGAGAGGGGGAAATCTATTGGAAAGGGTCAAGTCAACTATTGCACTGATAGAATGAATTGGTATATATCCACAATGGTAAGAAGGTCAGAAGTTGACTGCAGTTGTTGAGGCATCCACAGGTAGTGTGAGTGTCCAGCCCAGTTGCATGCCTTTACATTTTACCAGGGGAAAACAGACCAATTCCCTGGTAATCAGTTGCTTATTAGATATAAAATTTAATTCTGTCATGTTTTGATCCAAGCAAAAGTGATTCAGCTTTCTTCCCTTGCCAAAATAGGTAAAGAGTGTTAATATTTTAATACTTTCATCAATTATGTTCATATACAGATATATTTATATAATTGTTCTAAAATCAAACATTTCAAATTGCCTATAGTGTCAGGGGTAGACTATTGTCAACACTGCAAAGCAGAATCATTGCTTTAGGATTATGTATATATTTATGAGTGTGTCTAATGACTCTGATTAAAATGATGAATTCCAAGTATTTCTGTGAATAAAAAATACTGTTTCCATTCTGTTGGTGGAATGCAGGCTTAGTACCATTTTAGCATTAGTTATTCATGAAATTCAATAAATAACATATATTTTACTCAACATACCACTAGTGGAAGAAGTACAAAATGTGTAGTTATTCCACTAGACCAGAGCTTTCCAAACTGTGTGTTGCAACATGTTAGTGTGTCAGTTGTACTGTGTAGGTGTGCATCACAAATGTAATGAGAAATCACAAATATCTTGGAAATGTATATTATCTTATAAATCATATGTTTTTAAAAAATAAAAGAAAGATTTTTGTGAGATATATCTTGGAGTCCTCGTGGGCAAAATCTTGGAGTCCTTGTGGACAGAGGTCCTCAAACCTTTTAAGCAAAAGTCCCTCAGACTGTTGTGGGGCCGGACTATAGTTTGGAAAAAAAATGAATGAATTTCTATGCATACTGCACATATCTTATTTGTAGTGCAAAACTCATGAAAGACCAATACAATATTTAAAAGGAATAGCCATTTTAACCAACATAAACTTATCAGTATTTCAGTGGGAAGTGTGGGCCTGCTTTTGGCTGCTGAGACAGTCAAGTGAATTAGGATTGTTGTTTTTGTGTACCTTCAAGTCATTTCAGACTTAGGGCAACCCTAAGTCTAATGTGTAGGGCTGGGTAAATGACTTTGGAGTGTAGCTGCACTCTTTGATAAGACTATCATGGGATTTTATTGGCAATATTTCTTTAGAGGGAATTTGCCTTTACCTTCCTCCTGAGAAAATGTGACTTACTCAGGCTCACCCAATGGGTTCCCATGGCCAAGGGAATCCTAAAACCTATTGCCTAAAATTCCTTAAACTAGAAGTCAGGGTGAGAATCCTGTTGGTTAATCCAGGCTAGAGTAAACCCATTGAATTATTTATTAAATAGGTAGCCAACATGTAGATTAAGCCAATTGACTGAATGAGTCTAATTTACTTCAGGACTAAGAACTAGATTCTAGTTCTAGTGAGCAGGCTATAAAAAAGCATTACTTATTTGAGGTGCCACTTTAGAGAAGCCTTTTTGCCTTGTCAGCCACCAATGACAGGCATTCATGATGAAAAACCTCTAAAGGTGTTCCTAACAGATGCTTATATTCATGTGAAGGTCTTTTGTTTGTGACTGATCACTAGTATTTGCCTTCCACACTTTTTGCCCTCCATGAGACATTCATATTTTCTTTAAGCTGCTCTTTTAATAATTTCCTTAGTATTCTTGGCTTTCTTGGAACGATTCTACACAGGCAATGAAGCACATTGTAACCAGTGTCTGAAACACCATTTCTGGCCCACTTTACAGGCCGACAGGGATGTCTTAAGTTGCAGTAGCATCAGGACATTCCTACTGCCCAGCCATACCAAACCCAGCTTCATGCCATTGAACAAGGGTCCAACTGCCAAGCTTCCCTCTAGCCTATGCTAGAGGCCTTCTTTGTTCTCTTTGAGAGGTGAGGAGAGGAAGCAGGAAAGCAGCTTGCTCCTTGGTTTAGGTAAGGCCTGTCTAATATTTCCTTAAAAACCTGAGAGTGTGCACTCTTTTCTTAGATTGCCTACTCTTTTCTTAGATAGCCTTAAAAGCCTTAAAAACCTGTGTTTGTTGTACTCTTTACCTTTAAAAACCTGAGTCTGGGCTGATTCTTGAGTGTGGGCTAGCTGTAATTAAGGCTTGCTGTTCTGCCATTGTTTGGAAGGTGAGGCAAGGCTATTGTTATTGAAAGTGTTGGCTTCCTGTTGAAGCTTTCTGAGCCAGCGTCGCTTGCGCCTGACGGTGCTCGCAAACCCACCACTACAGTAAAACACATTCTTACAGTATATACAATAAACAAAACAACTTAAAAATACACACACAAGAAGGTGGATAGCATTCTGCCCATAACACACACAATCCTCCTTGGTCACTTCACTCACCAAGAGATGGACCAACAGCAAATACTTGCCACCACATGCACCAGCTGTGGCATGTTCTGCTTTTTCACACAAAAACTAGTCAACTACATCTGCTCCAAATGCAAACAGATGACTCTGATGGAGCAGAGGATCCAACAGCTCGAGCACCGTATTAAGACCCTTAAGGACATTCAGGCACTTGAGCTCTTCTTGGACACTGCACAACATGCTGCTGTAGATCTGCAGCCTGCATCACACCAACACACCATGACCATGATCAGGAACCTTATGGGGAGATCAACTCAAAGGTAGACAACCCTCAGGCTTGGAAGGAGGTCACCCATAGAAGGAGACACAGGACCAGGCAGCCTCCGCAGAACTCCTCTGCTCAGCTGCATTTACACAAGAGATTTGAAATTCTAACACCATTAACATACAATCAGGAAACACATCTTGTGGAGGACCACAGTTTCTTAGATACCACTCAGTGGGCCACCCTTGATCAATGCGCAGGGGATAGCCCTGACGGGGACAGTGCATCACCACATTCACACTTATGTAATCATGCAAATGCTCCATCCCCAATCGTAGACCAGGAGCAACAGGAACATCCTTGGGAGAGTAATGGGCTCTCGGATGTATCTCAATGGATTGTCATTGATGAATGCACTGGGGATGTTGAGGAGGAGGACAACACTTTACACCTGCATGATTCACTTCAACAGGAACACTCTTCAGGGGACATACACACTGTCTTGCACAAAAGGGACCCTGTCAATCCTCAAAGGAAACAGGTCTTGGTAGTAGGTGACTCCCTCCTTAGAGGAACGGAAGCCATCATTTCCAGACCGGATGGGATGGCTCGAGAAACATGCTGCCTCCCGGGGGCAAAAATACACCATATCACTCAGAGGCTCAGCAGGCTCCTAAAGCCCCATCACCCTCCCCACCTTATGTTGATTCATGTAGGTACCAATGACACCGCTAGGCATACTTTTCAAAAGATCACAAATGATTTTCGAGCTCTGGGAACAAAGCTAAAACTGTATAATGTACATGTGATCTTTTCATCCCTCCTCCCCGTTGTAGGACACGGCTTTACAAGTGCCGGAAAAATAGTACAGGTCAATAACTGGCTCAGAAAATGGTGCCAAGAGGAGCATTTTGGCTTCCTTGACCATGGTCTACTCTTCCAGGAGGATGGCCTATTGGCAAGTGATGGGGTGCATCTCACACAAGCAGGAAAACATCTTTTTGCACACAGACTCACAAACCTCATCAGGCGCACTTTAAACTAGATCCACTGGGGGAGGGGAACAACAGCCTGGCGAACACTATATTACCCACGACCACAGGGAACCGCCAAAAGGCTAAACGGAGGGCTGCACAAACACAGCAAGGACCAAGTACGGAGAGCACAATAATCCCAAATAAACAGCTCAAGGGGAGGTCACAGGGGCTTACATGTCTTTACACCAACGCTCAGAGCATGGGAAATAAGCAAGACGAACTCCAACTCTTAGCACAGCACCACACATACGATGTCATAGGCATCACTGAAACCTGGTGGGATGACTCCCATCACTGGAATGTAGCCATTGAGGGCTATAACCTCTTTCACAGAAATAGAACAAAAGGGAGAGGAGGGGGAGTAGCTTTATATGTCAAAAACAAGGGAGTTAAGGATGGATGGGAGTTTTTCAAAAGTGAAATACTCAAGGCGCAAATGCAAACAGTGCCAACAAAGAAGAAAAATAAGACAAGTGCAAAGAAGCCAGAATGGATGTCCAAAGAACTTCTAACTGAGCTAAAGCTCAAAAGTGACATGCACAAGAAGTGGAAAAGGGGAGAAATCACTAAAGAAGAATTCAAACGTATAGCCAACACCTGTAGGGAAAATGTTCACAAGGCTAAAGCACAAAATGAGCTCAGGCTTGCCAGGGACATAAAAAACAACCAAAAAGGCTTTTTTGCTTACGTTGGTAGAAAAAGGAAGAAAAAGGAGGCGATAGGGCCACTGCAAGGAGAAGATGGGGTGATGGCTACAGGGGACAGGGAAAAGGCAGAACTGCTCAATGCCTTCTTTGCCTCGGTCTTCTCACAAAAAGAAAGCCATCTTCAACCTCAGCAACATGGAATGGGCGAAGGATTGGGGGAAACCCAACCCCAAATAGGGAAACAAGTTGTCCAGGAACACCTGGCCTCTCTAAACGAATTCAAGTCCCCAGGGCCAGATCAGCTACATCCAAGAGTATTGAAGGAATTAGCGGAAGTTATTTCAGAACCACTAGCAATTATCTTCGAGAGTTCTTGGAGAACGGGAGAAGTCCCAGCAGATTAGAGGAGGGCGAATGTGGTCCCTATCTTCAAGAAGGGAAAAAAGAACAACCCAAACAATTACCGTCCGGTCAGCCTCACATCGATACCAGGCAAGATTCTGGAAAAGATCATCAAGGAAGTGGTCTGCAAACACTTAGAAACAAATGCGGTCATTGCTAATAGTCAACACGGATTTACCAAAAACAAGTCATGCCAGACTAATCTGATCTCTTTTTTCGATAGAGTTACGAGTTGGGTCGATACAGGGAATGCTGTGGATGTAGCATACCTGGATTTCAGTAAGGCCTTCGACAAAGTCCCCCACGACCTTCTGGCAAATAAGCTAGTAAAATGTGGGCTAGACAAAACTACGGTTAGGTGGATCTGCAATTGGCTAAGCGAACGAACCCAAAGGGTGCTCACCAATGCGTCATCTTCATCATGGAAAGAAGTGACAAGTGGAGTGCCGCAGGGCTCCGTCCTGGGCCCGGTTCTGTTCAACATCTTTATTAACGACTTAGACGAAGGGTTAGAAGACACGATCATCAAGTTTGCAGACGACACAAAACTGGGAGGGATAGCTAACACTCCAGAAGACAGGAGCAGAATTCAAAACGACCTTGACAGACTAGAGAGATGGGCCGAAACTAACAAAATGAAGTTCAACAGGGACAAATGCAAGATACTTCATTTCGGCAGAAAAAATGGAAATCAAAGATACAGAATGGGGGATGCCTGGCTTGACAGCAGTGTGTGCGAAAAAGACCTTGGAGTCCTCGTGGACAGCAAGTTAAACATGAGCCAACAATGTGATGCAGCAGCTAAAAAAGCCAACGGGATTCTGGCCTGCATCAATAGGGGAATAGCGTCTAGATCCAGGGAAGTTATGCTCCCCCTCTATTCTGCCTTGGTCAGACCACACCTGGAATACTGCGTCCAATTCTGGGCACCACAGTTGAAGGGAGATGTTGACAAGCTGGAAAGCGTCCAGAGGAGGGCAACTAAAATGATTAAGGGTCTGGAGAACATGCCCTATGAGGAGCGGCTTAAAGAGCTTGGCATGTTTAGCCTGCAGAAGAGAAGGCTGAGAGGAGACATGATAGCCATGTACAAATACGTGAAGGGAAGTCATAGGGAGGAGGGAGCAAGCTTGTTTTCTGCTGCCCTGCAGACTAGGACACGGAACAATGGCTTCAAACTACAGGAAAGGAGATTCCACCTGAACATCAGGAAGAACTTCCTCACTGTGAGGGCTGTTTGACAGTGGAACTCTCTCCCCCAGGCTGTGGTGGAGGCTCCTTCCTTGGAGGCTTTTAAGCAGAGGCTGGATGGCCATCTGTCAGGGGTGCTTTGAATGCGATTTCCTGCTTCTTGGCAGGGGTTGGACTGGATGGCCCATGAGGTCTCTTCCAACTCTACTATTCTATGATTCTATGATTCTATGATTCTTTCCATGTTTTGTGACTCAATGAACTTGGAAGGAGGGAGTTCCCCTTCTCCCATTCTCCTTCACAAGTCACAACACAGAGAAGGAGGGTGAAGAAGCCCCATAGCATAAGGTAGGTTGCCCGGTAACTGCTGCATCCAGCAATGATGTGAATGAAAAGATGGGAGAGGACAGCCATCCTGCATCCCTGGGCCACCTGAGCCCTGGGAGTGGAGGATGGCTGTCAAATTACCCACAGCTTGTCCTACATAAGACTACCATAATTATTTTGGAAAGGAGGAACCAAATCCTGCTGCAGAATTCAAGTTTTCTTATGAGTTATATTAACCCAGGGCCACATTACGCAGCTTTTCCCAGGTCAATCCGTATCAGCCCACATGTGTTATATGACCATCCATGGGCTAAGCCATCCCCACAGTGGCCTAATTTGTCAGTGTAGATGAGACCTTGGGTAGTCTCCTGAATTGTCCTATCTGATATTTGTTAATTTATTTTACTTAGCTGTAATTTTTCTGGATAAAGTGACAATGCTTTCAATGAGGTAGTCCATTTCAGTTTCTATCAGTTTCTCATTTTTCCCATTTTTAAATCTTGTTCAGTTCTGGGATTCAGGAACATGTATGTGTATACATTTTCATGAGGTTTCTCTGAGGATGTGTATCAATTTTGCAAGCCCATGTGTGTTAATATAAATATTTTTGTAAAATCACAGATATATGGCTGGGGAAATACATTGCAAAATTTAGAGAAATAGAAATGCCAAAAGGTGGTTGCATGCATTTCTGTTTATTTATCAGTTTGAGAAGTGCAAATCAATTATGTTTACATTATTATATGATGCAAATCTATTTCTGTCATATTCCTAATCAATATAAAAACTCAAGTAATAAAAAATATTCATGAAAAAGTTATGTACTCTCTTTGTACATTGTAGACGTACTATAGAGAAGAATCTTGTTCCCAAATGCAGGTGTAAATTGGTATAAGAAATCAACATTGTTCCTTTGACAAATCAACAAGATTTGGGAAAACATCAAACATGCTATTAAGCCTGACATGGATTTCCATAGGCTAGTAAAAATCCCATTCTTATTATTACAATTGTGAAATAAAGACCCCTCCAGGTAACCCCAAATGTCTGAATTTAAAGTTCATTCCCTTGGTAGAATTTCAATTTCCCATTTCTTTCTTTTTTTTAGCTTTTGCAAAAC
Organism: Anolis carolinensis; assembly: GCF_035594765.1. NCBI lineage: Eukaryota > Metazoa > Chordata > Lepidosauria > Squamata > Anolidae > Anolis > Anolis carolinensis. Next base: position 36,907,590 of record NC_085842.1, on the reverse strand, counting down.
AAAGGAAAAGTATAACGTACAATTCCCAGAGGATGACCAATTGCTCTCAGCAGTTCAATCCACAATATGCTGTGAGGTCAACCGGAAATGTTTGTTTTAATGCTTCCATGCACTTGGCTGTTTAATGATACAATACCCATCTTATACTGAGATTCATAACATCTGAGGACCAGGCTCACTGAACTGTTTTTAACTCGATGGCTGTTGGAGGTGCCAGTGTTTTCAACTGATGGTAATCTGGCCAGTAGGCAGTAAGTGCTAGATTAGACTTACCTCATCAGGTTCAGCCCAAATATTTTGTGAAATTCCAGTCTGTATGCAATAGAAATGCCTTGTGCCTTCAATGTACTGAATGCAAATAATTGAGAATCCTTTCTTATATTGATGAGTGACAACCTTTTTATGTTAAGTCGCTTTGAGTGCCCTTCAGGGAAGATAAAGCGGGGTATAAATAAATACACTACTACTAATAATAATAATCATAATAATAATACAAACAATAATAACCACCACCTTGGGTTTGCTTGATAAATTTTATCTTTTTTAGGTTTGGGAGGAAATGCTCAGTTCTATATCTCCTAAAGTAGGGTAAAATTTTTCACTTGCTGAATTTTCTCTATGTTTAAAAATAATCTTATTAACATTTATTTCTTAACTATATAACATTTCACTATGGGTATACATATAAGAAAATAACACAAAAACCCCTATAGCACAACTGCAAAAATAACATAGATATACATATTCTCCAACAAGCATATAACATCTACAATAATTATACTTATCAAAACAAAAGAATGAGTTTTATCTCATTTCCGACTTGCCAGATTATGATTATAGGTATTATATTGACCTTGAAGTATTGCTTCTACATATAAGCAATGACTTATTTCAATCAAAGCCTGAAGTTAATTCTGGTCCAATTTTTTTCTTCATTTACTCAGTCACAAAACTCCATTTTCTTTAATGTTAAAAAAGTTTTTTTCTCCTAAATGCATTGTTAGTTTATCCACTTCATTGTAGTCTTAAGGTTTCACCATACATTCCACCCTTGCTGATATCTCAGATTTGTTCAATTTCTATGCATAAAGTGCTCTAACTGCAGTTATCATACACTCTAGGATTTTTCCATATTTCTTTTCGCATTGATCTTCCATTATTCCAAGAATTAATGGACTGTTTATTATTAATTTTTCTTATGATTAATTTCTCAATGATATATTAAAATTCAACATTTTCTTGCTTTCTCACTTCACTTGCTGAATTTTCTGGAATGTTACTGCTAAAAACCATACTGACACAAATTTAAATACCATATTATTTTACTGAATCTAATGCACACTTTTTCCCATTTAAGAGCTTCAAAAATGATATGCAGCTTAGATTCGATGATGCCTTAGATTTGCTGGTTTTAGGGGTTTTTTAAAATAAACTTTTAGCAGAAATTTCTGTTTCCTAATCAGAAAATGTCTTTCCCTGCACAAAAGGTCACCTATGAATTTTCTGCAAAATAAGTCCAAGTACAGTAGAGTCTCACTTATCCAACATAAACAGGCCGGCAGAATGTTAGATAAGTGAATATGTTAGATAATAAGGAGAGATTAAGAAAAAGCCTATTAAACATCAAAATAGATTATGATTTTACAAATTAAGCACCAAAACATCATGTTATACAACAAATTTGACAGAAAAAGTAGTTCATTACACATTAATGCTATGTAGTAATTACTGTATTTACGAATTTAGCACCAAAATATCACGATGTTTTGAAAACATTGACTACAAAAATACGTTGGATAATCCAGAATGTTGGATAAGTGAGACTCTACTGTAACTAAAACTTGTTATCAGCCCAGGATTCTTCTTATCAAGGTTTTGCTACATTTGAGAAATATATTTTTAATATTTTGAATATTTTTCCAACCCTACCTCATTTTATCTCTCAATTTATTGTATTGTTTCATGATTGCAGATTGTTAATTGGCTATACAGAGACATCAGGCCAGCTGTCTTTAATGCTATAAATGTTTAATTTCATGAGGAGTGTATATATTAGTCTTGTGCTTTCAGGGTAAACCTTACCCAGTTTTGTGTCCCAGAATTTATTGTGGACCTTGATCAGTTTTCGAGATCCTCCCCAAATCGGGAGGGTTTTTTCAGTTTGGGGCCCTGAAATTCAGACTATTATGAGCGCGTTTCCCACCCACTGACTCCCCTTCCTGGCATTCTTCTTACCTGGCACCTGCGGATATTCCTCTAGAGTAAGAGGCACTCAGCTGCAGGTGCACTCCGGGTCTGCCTGCACACCTTGCTAGCCACCACACATGTCCTGCCACACTCTCCGAGAATGTGTGTATGGGGAGGGGGCTTCTTATTTGTGCTTCCGAAGAAACAGAAGACATGAAACGGTATAAATGGTAGGAACAAATTTCGCGCACATGACTAGTATAAATAATGGCATTTTTCCCCCTAATTTAGGAACCTTAAATTAACAAAATTTAACAAAGAAAAATGTCTACACTTCAAAATTGTGAATGAATGCAGCTGCAGTTCAGAAGATTTTGATAAATACTACCTGCTCTGTGTCATTGATTTGATGCAAGTTAAAGATAACAGAAAAATTCTGAATGATCCTGCTTGTAAGCTCGGTTGCCCTATCTAGCAGAAATTTGTGAAACATAAAGGCAAGGATTATTCTTTTGATAGTAATAGAACTACTAAAAGAAGACCTTTTGTTCTTTGCAATCCTTTCTAAACACACAAACAGTGGGATTCTCATTCCATTCTGTAAATACATCAAAGGAGGTTATCCAGAGAAGAAGCTACTTGGTGTTTGAAAGGACTCTTTAAAATATTATGATATTGGGCTTTGTTGCTGTTGTCAGTTTTTAAGACAGAATCTTGTGAGTAAGTACGGGTTAAGTACGGGAGAAACAATTCCGCCAGTGTATATAACAGAAATTATTAAAGACTCATTGATTCAAATGGATTAAATGGGTTTGGGTATTTCCATGTTTAGATAAATGTTTTCTATGTTTTAAAAAAATGCAAGTGAGACCATCTAAATAGAAGGGAGCTTTTGTGGATAGGGGTGCTATTTATATGGGATTTATACAGTATTATATTGATAATGTGGGATTAGATTTAAAATGCTCAAAACCATAATTCTGGATCAGATTTCATCATGCTTAGAGAAGGTCCAGTGAAATCAATGGCTCATTTTATTTCCATTGAACCTGGTGGATCAGATCTACATGTGGCTGAATCTGAATCCAACTCATTAGGCAGTTCTATACAGCCACAAAATGCCAGGTCTGCATTTTGTGAGGTCCCATTGTACCCACTGTAGCTGGCAGGTCGGGTTGGGAGAGGGAAGGCGGGGGGGGGGGGGGGCTGGGGAGTATAGAATAGTCAATACTCCCATCGCTGGTTCCGTATAAAAACTGGCTGCGGGTATCTGCACTGCAATGATGTAGAGGAAAGGACAAATCCTGGTGCAGGATGTGATTAAGTGGCTTTCCCTGAGTTAAACCAGATCAGCCTACCTATTTTTGTAGCCTCCTGCAGGCTGATCCACACTCGCATCTGAATGATCAGTGTAGATGAGGCCTTTGTCTGGGTTCAAGCCCTTTGTTAGCATTACTGTTTTCAAAGTATAACATAATGTGTGTGTGTGTGTATTCATTTTTTGAAAAATGTACATGCATTTCAGTATTTCATTTAATTTGCGCATTATTGATCACTGAGTACTTGAGCATATTTTTTCCATTGTATATATTTAAACCATTCACATTTTATATGTGTGTGTTGTCTTATGCTAACTTTATTTGGCCAAAGTCTTCTGAAAGCAGAGTTCCACATATGGACATTCTTGGGGTGAGGTGCACTTCCACTCACAAGAAATCTTGGGAGGTACAAAACACCTTCTTTAACTGAGGCTGCTAAATCCAATGAAATTTGTATCCCTTTTGTCATGTCATGCTCCCATTTTGAGTTATTCCACTGTAACAGTCGTAGAAGCATTAAGACTAAAATCCTCTTTTTAGAAGCCGTGTTCTGGCTTGTTGAATGGCAATGATGATATTAAAAAGAAAAAGCAAAGCCACAAAAGCCAACCCAAAATCTCCTATCTGACAAGCTAGGAGAGCTTACTGCAGCTTAACATTTGAGAAGGTGCTGCTCCATCACACAAGTGCTTTAAGTAAACAAGCCTAGCAGAGTCAAACTTTCTGACACCTCTCAGAAAAACTCCTTCCTTGAGCAAATAAAATGCCACCGTGATCCACATCCTTCTTGCTATCGAAGATTTTTTTACTTAGCTGTAAATTTGAGAGATAAAGTTGCCGTTAATATTTAATGGCTCTGGTGGCATGGAGCGGGTATGAATCATCAAATCAACAGTCACAATATATTTACTTTCTAAGGAGTAGCAACAGAGGATGAGGAAAAGATCACATTTCCTAGGCAGGTTAACCAAACTGAACCCACTGACTTGAATGACTTTCCTCGCTTGATGGAATGGTGCACCAGGGAGGTAAAGCTGTTAGGTGTTCTAAGAGCAGGTGAGGAGTACAAGGGATTTGCCTTTGTCTTTTAAGTTTCCTTTCTCGCCTCTCTTGGCATGGATCAAATATGTATATACATTTCCAAGAGGTCACATAATGTTCTTAATAATGTCATCTCTGGGCCCTTCTACACATTCTTAGAAACCCAGAAGAAACTGGGATAAAAAGGGGGGTGGTAAAATGATGTTTGGGGAAAGTATGCATAGAATTGAGTTAACAGCCGAAAAACATGTGTATAAAGCTATGCTTAAAACCCGCTTCTGCCCCCAAAATGCGCATCTTCACATGACCATATATCCCTGCAGTCTGTTCTGTTTTGCCTTAAGACACTGTGGTAAGTAAATGAACACTGCTTTACTTCAGCAAAACATGAACTGAATATGAACAATTGTTTTTTAGATTGTTTTATATGAATTGTTGTTTTTACATTGTTTTTAGGCATTGAATTTTTGCCTATTTACTGTAAGCCGCTTTGAGTCTCCTCGGAGAGAAAGGCGGAGTAAAAGCGATGTAAATAAATAAATAAATAAATAAATAAATAAATAAAGTACAGCACACTCAGTGGAAAAATGCAAATAAATTAAATTAATCTAGACACAACATTTTTTAACCTGCTCAATACACACACACACACACAAACATACACATACATATGAATGGGAGTTAAACATTTATTACAAAAACATTGCTTAGGAGTCATAATTACGCTGCCACATGGTCCTTGTGAAATAGGTGTACTAGGATGCATGGGAAAACGTTTGAAATACAAGGTCTTTGAAAAAAATGGCAAGCCTTAAGGCAACTAGTTTCCTGAAAACAGAATATCTTATGGTTGGGTGATTTAGAAAATGAATGCAAAAACACCATCTGCTAAACTTCAGATCTATGAATCTGGGTCGTCTGTGGAGAATACAGGCTGTATGTGAAACTATTGATCCTCCATCTGCTTCAGCACAATCCTTAAAACTTTTTTTCTCACCCTAATAAGTGTTACTTTAGTGATATGACGGTACACAGAGCTCATATAGCAAGATATTTCTTAGAAAAAACTAAGCTTGAACTTTGCTAAAGGACTGTGTTGTGCATCTGATACCGATTCCAGGCATCATCCTGACACAAATTTTGAGTTAATTAGTAATGCTTACTTCTTACAGCAAAATGTTGGTCTTAGGGGCCATTTTGAAGAATATTTGCTCATTTAAAAATGTATTATTCCCTAAAGGCATCTGATCCTGACTGATTTCAGAAGCAGAGTGGGGTCAGTCCTGGTTAGCATTTGGATGGGAAATCACCAATAAATATCAGGTGCTGCAGGCTATATTTCAGAGGAAAGAACTGGCAATATGTGTGAAAAAGATCTTGGAGTCCTTGTGGACAGCAAGTTAAACATGAGCCAACAATGTCATGCGGTGGCTAAAAAAGCCAATGGGATTTTTGGAAGTCATGCTACCCCTCTATTCTGACTTGGTCAGACCACACCTGGAATACTGTGTCCAATTCTGAGCATCGCAAATTAAGGGAACTGTTGACAACCTGGAATGTGTCCAGAAAAAGGTGACTAAAATGATTAAGGGTCTGGAGAACAAGCCTTATGAGGAGCAGCTTAAAGAGCTGGGCATGTTTAGCTGCAGAAGAGAAGGCTGAGAGGAGACATGACAGCCATGTATAAAATATATGAGGGGAAGTCATAGGGAGGAGGGAGCAAGCTTGTTTTCTGCTGCCCTGGAGACTAGGATGTGGAACAATGGCTTCAAACTGCAAGAAGGGAGATTCCACCTGAACATTAGGAAGAACTTCCTCACTGTGAGAGCTGTTCAGCAATGGAACTCTCTGCCCCGAAGTATGGTGGAGGCTCCTTCTTTGGAGGCTTTTAAACAGAAGCTGGATGGCCATCTGTTGGGGGTGCTTTGAATATGATTTTCCTGCTTCTTGGCAGGGGGTTGGAATGGATGGCCCATGAGGTCTCTTCCGATTCTATGATTCTATGATACAATTATTCTAGATCACCTCTGAGTTTTCCTTGCCTAAGTAAGCCCAGTGAAATGAATGAGTCACCATAAGTCAACAGACTTGAAGATACTCACACACTGCGTAAAAATGTAAAATAGTGTCACTATCTTGTTCCTCTTACAGTAATAAGCAAAGGTCATCTTTATAAAATAAATTCATGATATCATATTAGGTATTTTACTGTAACGTTCCAAGCTACATTTGCTCCTTCAAAATGTTTTACGGTTTGATGGGTACATTAAGATTTTAATTGATAGCTTCTGTAAAAAAAACATATGGTCCTTCAAGGCCCTGAGACTTTGGGACCAAATCCTGAAATAACCCATGGTGATGTCACATAATCACAATGGTGTTACAATTAATCCCAAAATATTTGGAGGACGAATGGTCAGGACTTCTCCAGAGACAAACAATGATGAAGGTAAGGATGACCATCCATTGGGACCAAACTGGCCCAGCTCCACCACTGCTGCAATGGAGGCCCCGGTGGCGCAATGGGTTAAAAACCTTGTGCCAGCAGACTGCTGACTTGAAGGTTAGGTTGCTGACCTGAAGGTTGCCAGTTCAAATCCAACCTGGGGAGAACATGGATATGCTCCCTCTGTCAGCTTCAGCTTCATGTGGGGACATGAGAGAAGCCTCTCACAAGAATGGTAAAACATCAAAACATCCGGGCGTCCCCTGGGCAATGTCCTTGCAGATGGCCAATTCTATCACACCAGAAGTGGCTTGCAGATTCTCAAGTCGCTCCTGCCACACAAAAAAAAGACTGCTGCAATTTGGGAGCAAAGAGGTGTAATCATCTTGGCAGAATCCAGGATCTGTCCAAAGATGCAATGATTCACGCAAGCTCCAGTTTTAGATGCCCATATGGATGGCCTCAAGAAAAGCAGCTATCTAGTGGCTTCAAATATTTAGGGTAGGGTAAGCAAAGTGAGAACAGAACTAGGAAGGTTAACACAATGAGATGTAAAAATCCATAATCCTACAGCAGTGTAGCACCATATTCATTTACATAATCATTTCCTTGCACTAATTCTCTCTTCTATTGAGAGCAGTGAAGTGCAGAGACATCACACTGGAAGTGAAGGTCTGCATAGTGAAAGCAATGGTGTTCCCCATAGTAACCTATGGATGAGAGAGCTGGACCAAAAGGAAGGCTGAGCAAAGGAAGATAGACGCTTTTGAACTGTGGTGTTGGAGGAAAATCCTGAGAGTGCCTTGGACCGCAAGAAGATCCAACCACTCCATCCTCCGGGAAATAATGCCCGACTGCTCAGTGGAGGGAAGAATATTGGAAGCAAAGATGAAGTACTTTGGCCACATGAGAAGGCTGGAAAGCTTAGAAAAGAGAATGATGCTGGGGAAAATGGAAGGAAAAAGGAAGAGGGTCCGACCAAGGGCAAGATGGATGGATGTTATCCTTGAAGTGACTGGCTTGACCTTGAAGAAGCTGGGGGTGGCGACAGCTGACAGGGAGCTCTGGCGTGGGCTGGTTCATGAGTTCATGAGTTCATGAGTCGGAAGCGACTGAACGAATAAACAGCAAAATTGAGCTCTGATGCTGGCTACAGATCTAGAAACTTCGAGAGCAGGGGAGGCACGTTGGGAGACAACCTCTTAAAGAGTCTGAGGCTGGATCTACACTGCCCTATATCCCAGGATCTGATCACAGATTATTTGCTTATCCCAGCTCATCTGGCAGTGTAGACTCGTATAATCCAGTTCAAAGCAGATAATCTGGGATCAGATCCTAGGATATAGGACAGTGTAGATCCATCCTGAAGCATCTCCAAACATCAGAGTCAGTAGCAAACTGCAAAAGAGCAGCAGCAACAGTAATAATAATTAATCATGGCAGAACTTTTGTCCAGGTGCTGTAGATATCTGGAAACTATAAGCATAAGAGACACATAAACTTTGTCATGTGTTTCTGTGCAAAATTGGTCATAGATGTATCTTGGAAAGGTGAATCACCAGCTGTTTAGAATTGTAACAACTCAAAACCTACTACTGTCCCCTGCCTTCTTTCATTTATCTTGCATTTATCTAGGTTTCTTCCATCTCTCAGTTATTTTTATATTTTCTTGGAACTGAAGTCAACTTCGTCATTTGCTGGTGGATGCAAATTAGGAAGGAGTTAATTGCATATCTCTTAACAAAACATTGTGGAGCATGGAAACCCACCCATTGGCACGTGGGTTTAAATATTGTGTGAAGGGTATGAAAAACAGCTCACTGCTTAAAAGTGTGAAAGGAGACTAAAGTTGACAGTTCCACTTAATCAGACCCTGCAATAAATTAAAAGTTATGAAATGCTTATAAGCCTAGGGACTGAGGTGCTCAAAGACAATTACCAGCTAAACATTTCATTAATGAAATTATGATTAATTATAATTACTAATTAAAATTCAGGATTACGATGTTGGTTTTCAGCATTAACAGGAGTAATGGCATTACCATTTTTAATGAACTCCAATATGGAAAATTATAGTATGGGTATGGAAAAAAATACAGATAGAGTCTGCTGCAAGATTAAAAATGATTGTTAAACCCAGAGGCACAATTTTTCCTCTGCCACTGAACTTAAGTTAAGTAAGTTTAATGTGCTCTAACATAATAACTAATTGTACTCTTTCTTCATTGTGGGGATGGCTACCTGGTTTTTATTTTACAGGAACAAAAGAGCCTATTTGAATAGCTGCTGTGCGCTGTGTGACAGCACTGTGCTATGGGCTATAAATTAAAAGAGAGAGGTTTCCCCATCTTTTGCTTTATATTTTGATTTGGAATTAATATTATGTTTCATTGTGCACTTCTTAAATTCACAATTAATGGGATTAAGAGTTAAATTGCTAACACAGATATTCATTGTACTACTGCAGGGCAGCCTGTGTGAGGTGTGTTCTCCACAATTGCATGTGAGGTGTTGTTCTTTGAGTAATTAATACACAGGCATATTAGTAAATGTCAGATTCCTCGAGGGACTTCCCCGTTTGACCTGCATCATTAAGCCTCCTTAAGATTCATTAGCCATAGACAAATCCCTTCAAGTATTTGCTGTTCTTCACCTTTTCATACATAATGCAACATGTTGTCTTTAAAAAAATCACTCATTTGCATCCTCTTAACTGCGTTATTGCTCCTGTTATGTAGTGTTTGTTTGCTTCAAAGCTGGCTTAATTTTAGCTGCCCTCTGCAAAGTCATTTTTGGGACTCTTTTGTCTCAATATTTCCATAAACCGGGATAATTTAGGCCTCTTCTACCCTGCCATATAATCCAGATTATCAAAGCAGATAATCCACATTATCTGCTTTGAACTGGATTACTGAGTACACTGCCATATAATCCAGTTCTAATCAGATAATCTGGATTTTACATAGCAGTGTAGAAGGAGCTTTAAAAATACACCCAGTATTGTATAGTCAGAGAAATATTGGTCTGAAATGCTTCATGCTTCACAGATTGTGGCATTCTGGGGCTTGTATTCCCAAAAAGTAACCTTTCCAAGATCTAGCATGAAGAGAATCCAGTAAAGGAATTGGACTAGATCATTGGTTTCCAACTTTTCACCCTGGTGGCACAATGGGTTAAACCCTTGTGCCAGCAGGATGCTGACCGAAAGGTTGGCGGTTTGTATCTGGGGGGCAGGGTGAGTTCCCATCTATCAGCTCTAGATCCCCATGCGGGGACATGAGAGAAGCCTCCCACAGGATGGTAAAACACAAACATCTGGGCATCCCTTGGGCAACGTCCTTGCAGACGGCCAATTATCTCACACCAGAAGCAACTTGCAGTTTCTCAAGTCGCACCAGACATGAAAAAACCCAGGAAAGTCCCTTGAGGAATCTATTTGATACTTCAACTCCCAGATGCCCCAGCCAACCTGAACAATTGTCAGGAATTTTGAGGATGGAAGTCTCAGACACCTGGAGGATCAAAGGTTGGGAACCACTGGGCTAGAAATTAAGTAGCTCTTGGAAAAGTTATTTTTTGGACACAATTCCCAGAATCCCAGTCAGTATGGTCATTGCTTAAGAGCCATGGAAATAGACTTAAGTTTTGTGCCTGAATTCTCTAGCTTCTTCACAACTCCAGGTCCAATAATATATTGATAGTTTAGAGTCTCTCAAGTAGATTATTTTTTTCCTCCATTCAAGGGATGGAAGTATGTTGTGTATCTTCATGTTGTTTCCAAGTTGTATGAACCTGAAATAATACTATTGTGGGATTTTCTTGGCAAGATTTGTTTAGCAAGGATTTGCCTTTGCATCCTCAAATAAGAGAAAATGTGATTTGCCCAAGGTCACTAAGTGTGTGTCATTGCTGAATGAGGATTTGAACCCTGGCTTCCCAGAGTCCTAGGCCATGTCAATACTAGCTAGTTAATCTGGGACCAGTCCAGAGCAGAAGGTAGTCACAGGCATCATCCTGAACCTACTGCAGAAGTGGGTTGGAGTCCAACCCATCCAGCCCGTCTGAGACCACATCAGCCTCACTGAACCATCACCTTACCATCTGTATTGGAACTGCTGCATCCAAGTGGCCGTGGAGCTCTGTGTAAGTTCCTCCTTACCATCACAGGTGCCCCATTCTGACCCCGCACCACCAGAAAGGAGGATATATGTCATAGTGAGAACAATATCGGCAAGTGGTTCACTTAAAACAATAGTTCTCAGCCTTTGGTTCTCTAGGTTTTACCTCCCTGATTTTTTCATTATTGAATATGTTGACAGAGCTTTTTGAGAGCTAAAATACGTAACAGTTGAAGGATCAAAGCCTGAGAATCTTTAAAAGGGGGAAATGGAGAGATCACTATGTGAAGGCTCTGGTATCAGAACAGAACATGCATAAGCAAAAGTCTTAGGCATGACAGTGAAGCAATATTCAAGTTATATCCACTGAATTTTGGTTGTTGTGTGCTTCAAGGCATTTCTAAGATATGAGAACCCTAAGGTCACTTGCTTTCCCCCAGTAGGTTTCTATGGCTTAATGGAAATATGAATGCTGTTCTCCCTGAGTTCTGATCCAACACTATACCATGCTAACTCTCAGCCTTCTAAAGGTTCAGCACCATTGCCAGATCCAATATACAAGTACAGGTAGAATCAAGCAGATAAGTTTGTAAGTGAAAACTGAGAATGCATTAGCAAAGATCTGCTAGAAGTTTCTATGACATTACCACAATGGGAAAAACCATATTTTTAAAATATGAACCCCTATGGGTTTGACCACATGATGCCCTGCCCATTTCATCTGCAACATGTAGGGACTTGTATGCAAAGAATATGCATCCAGTAGCTTTTGAAAGACATATTGGAAAGTTTCTTCACCCATACTTTTTCTTTCTCGGTGCATCAGAGACAGAAATTTTTGCTGTGAGATCATATCTGTAGGAAACTGGATGACAGCACATTGTGTGGTGGAGAGAAGTTGGATGACAGTAGATGGTGAGGATGAATGAAAACAAATCCCTTGGCACGGAGTAGCTGGATGACAGTAGATGTTGGAAGGTTGAATGAAGGGAGATAGTTTGTTGGGGAGAAGCTGAATGACAGTAGATGGTGAGGAGCTGAATGAAAGGAGATTGGCTGATGAGGAAATGCTGAATAACAATAGATGAATGAAGGGAGATCACTTGGTGGTGAGAAGCTATGTGTATGGGAAAGCCATTTCTCATTTTGAGTGTGATAAGATCCATAGAGACTAAGGTAAAGGTAAAAGCTTCCCCTAGACATTAGGTCTAGCCATGTCTGACTCTGGGGGTTGGTGCTCATCTCCATTTCTAAGCCGAAGAGCCAGCGTTGTCCGTAGAGACCTCCAGGGCCTCCCAGCCATAGAGACTAGGTACAATAAATATCCCGCTTTCAGAGTCACGAATGTCTGTTACATACCCACTACTTCCTCAAAGCACACTGCTCCACTCATTAGGCAATCTATATCCAGATAAGTTTCTACTCAGAAACACTGCTATGGTAAGCTTAAGTCACAACTGTTAAAATCTGCTCACAGAAATAATAATAAACATAATAAGTTCTTTGACAGGGTGGCTAAGCATCAAACGTGGCAAATTTTCATTAAAATGGCATCATTGTTATTGTTGCTCTGTTCTCTCCTTTTCCCTTTTTTTTTTTCTTAAAAAGTGATATCTCAGCCTGCAATTTGTTTGAAGAACCTAGCCTAGCCAATGTTTGATATAATATAAAGCAGTGATGTGATTCTAATATGATTTCACACTCATCATTGGAAATAAATTTTGGTGCCTGTAAAAAGAATCTGTTCATATCTCCTCTCTCCCCTGCCCTCCTCCCACCCCCCCCCTTTTTTTTTACTCCAGAGCTATCTAGTACATTTAGTTTCCTCTTGGTGGATAGCTGCCACTGCTGTTTATCAGATTCTACATTTTGTAAATTACTAGAGCATAGCACCAATAAATAAACCCTACCTTAAAGTCCGTGCCAGTCAAAACATTTTTCACAGTTTTATGGGGAGACATACATTGTTTTTATGCAGCTGTCTCCTACTGAACTAATTTTATTACCATACATCAAGCTTTAAAGACCATCTCGTGTGAAGTTTTGCCAATGCTTTAATGCAGCCGAAGTGCTAAGTATCCTTATTTATTCTCTGGTATTTACTTAGGAGCATTTGTGGTGACAACTAAACATATGATCAGCACCATGGAAAGCAATATTTTAAGTCTCTCTAGCCTGGAGTTCAAAGGAGACCGGGAGCCATTCTAGAGTCAGAAACATATTTTATTTCATTTTTAAAAAATGTAATACACGCCACCAGGGATTGTGATGATTACTGGGATCCAAGCAGGCATGGGGAAAAAGTAACCTTTTTATTTCCCCTACTGTAAAACTTTTGTATAAGACCAGAGAAGAGCTTGATGGAATCAAGCAAACTAAATTATCACTGTTACAATCATCAATAGATAGGTGATAGATAGATAGATAGATAGAGAGAGAGAGAGAGAGAGAGAGAGAGAGAGAGAGAGAGAGAGAGATGCTTAGATATTCTAATGTGGCATATAAGTAGCAATGACATAACACCAGTAAAGATGGTGGCGGCAATAATTGTAACAGTGATAATTTAGCTTGCTTGATTACCATTATATATTCAAAGCTCAATAAAATAACACATACTTTTAAAAGACAGCATTGGCATAAAGTTAGAATTACAAATTCAGCTGGTCTGTGGTAATTTGACTGATTACCTTCATTTTGACAATTTCTGACATCTCATCCATGGCCTGTATTGTTTTTGCTGAACTATGCTATTTGTGCTATGCTAGAAAGGCTGTAATTGTAATATCATGTGCCTATCTAATATTATGGCTACAATGCTAGAACCTGAAAATATCCCCATCTCCATTCTGTTCAGTTACACAGAACTTAGATAAGAAAGACAACGTATTCATTAGATATTGCTCACACACACTTTATCCTTTCTTTTAAGCCCTGAAGTGCTATAAAATATTGATGCTTGAAATAAATGCTACCTTGACTAGAAATGTTAATATGTTGGACTGAAAGCATTACTGTGCTTGGTAAGTCATTTGACAAGTTATTGTTTATTTTCTGTTTGCCTTCCTGCTCAGTTTCAGGACTCATCCTAGCTTCATATTCCACTTGGAAGGCTGCTGTAGGGCTGATATTGCAGTCCTACCTTAGAATATTACAGAAAGAAAAATAGAGTACAGACTTTTTGCCACTTTGTTGCCAGAAAGTGGCAGGGAAAATGCTAGGAAATGAGCAAAAATGACATTGCCAACAAATGCCACCAACAACTCGAACACTGTCCCTATTTTTGGGACTGATTTTATACCTCATGCCCACTTTCAGAAGTATTGTTGCTACTTTCTTTTTAAATGAATATTTAAAAACATAAGATAAGGTTGGGGAAAAGGAAAGAAAGACAAAAGGCAAACACATAGTATATAAAAAGGTTTTCCCCTGACATTGAGTCTAGCCGTGTCTGACTCTGGGGGTTGGTGCTCATCTCCATTTTTAAGCTGAAGAGCCAATGTTGTCCATAAACACCTCCAAGGTCATATGGCTAGCATGACTGCATGGAGTGCCGTTATCTTCCCACCAAAGTGGTACCTATTGATCTACTCACATTTGCATGTTTTTGAACTGCTAGGTTGGCAGAAGCTCGGGCTAACAGTAAGAGCTCATCCCGCTCTCTGGATTTGAACCGCTGACCTTTCGGTCAGCAAATTCAGCAGCTCAGCAGTTTAACCTGCTGAGCCACCAAGGGCTCCATACTGTCACGACCCAGGCTACAGAGCACCAATAACCATACGCAGAGGCCAGATTCTATCTAATATCTTTATTAAGGAAATATATAAAGTTAGTAAAAGCAAATGTAAAAGATAGTCCAGAAGCAGACCTTCCAGGAAAGGTCAAAATTAGTCCAAAGAAATAATGTCCAATATGAAATATTAAGGTCCAAAGTTGTAATCCAATAACCGAAACACTCACTTTGACAAGCAAAGTGAGGGGAGATGACAAGGTCCTTTAGTCCATGAAACTTGAGCGAGGCTAGGAAATAACTTGATACTTGAAACAAGGCTTAAAACGTGGAACAAGGTAACTAGGAACAAGAACAAGGTCCGTGGAATAACTTGGTAAAATCCGTGGAACAAGGCAAGGATTGGTCCTGGGAAACAAGGCAAAGTCCGTAGATAAACAAAGGCTGGGAAGCAAGGCGAAGGCTGGATAGCAAGGCAAGGCTTGAGCAGGAGCGAGGCTTGAATCGGAGCGCGCTGTCCAGACACAACTCGCTCCGTAGGCTGACGAATTGACTCCGCGAAGTTACTACGCGGGCAAAACACCTATATAGAGTCTAACTTTCCCACCGAAGCAGTTCTCTGGGAATCAGAAACGAAAGCTAAACTCTGAGACCAGATGTTAAACTCCTTAAAGATTCTCACGAGAAGCAGTCTTAATTGGCTACATTCTTAGCTGCAATTCTTGCACTCCTGCGCGAAGCTGAATCCAAACTTCTCTGTTGTTTACAAAACTCCCGGCGCAAGAACACGGGAGAAGTAGGCTCTGGGCTTGTTTGACATACTTCTGGGAGACAACTTTCTTGCAGGTGCAAGGTTCCCAGATCTGCCTGGGAAAGATCTGGCTGAGAGGAATCCAGTTCAGACTGGGAAGGTAAAAAACCCAAGTTTTCATCTTCATCAGGAATTACCATGTCCTGAGCAGGACTACAAGGCCCATGGGTCATCACACTATCCCCCTCCTCAAGGCCCCTCCCAAACTGGGGCCCTCTCCCCGAGGCGCGAGGTCGCGGCTTGGCGGGATAGGTCTGATGAAAGCGACGGGTTAGCTCAGGAGCATGGACTGTGGAGGCGTCTTCCCAAGAGCGTTCCTCAGGGCCAAAACCCACCCAGTCAATGAGATATTGTAGGCGGCGGCGGTGAAAGCGAGAATCCAAAATGTCCTCAACCTCGAACTCCTCCTCCCCATTCATCAAAACAGGAGGGGGGGCCGGTTGGTCTGTATCAGGACGCACACCATCCGCCGGAAGGAGCAGGGAACGGTGAAACACTGGGTGAATGCGCATTGAACGCGGAAGTTGGAGTTTGAAAGTCACGGGGTTTAATTGCGCCACCACTGGATAGGGGCCAATGAAACGGGCATCTAACTTCCGGCAAGGGCGGTGGGAGGGCAGAAAGCGAGTGGACAGAAAAACCCGATCTCCTACCTTGATTTCGGGGCCCGGCTGGCGATGTTTGTCAGCGTGGCGTTTATAGTCCTCCTTGGCTTGGTCCAGTTGCTGGAGCAAAAGTTGTTGTACCGCTGTGAGTTCCTGCAGCCAATCCTCTGCTGCGGGAACTTCTGAAGTTTCAATGACAGGGGGAAAGAAACGTGGATGGAAGCCGTAGTTTGCAAAGAACGGCGTTCCTTTTGTAGAAGCTTGAACTCCATTGTTGTAGGCAAACTCAGACAGTGGTAACAGAGAAGCCCAATTGTCCTGTTGGTAGTTTACATAACAGCGAAGATACTGCTCCAAAGTGGCATTGGTGCGCTCCGTTTGCCCATCTGTTTGGGGATGATGAGCTGAAGATAAGCGAGAGTCTATGCCCAATAGTTTTTGTAGCGCCTTCCAAAAACGAGAGGTGAATTGAGATCCACGGTCTGTGACTAAACTCTTGGGCAATCCATGTAGTCTGAAAACATGTTGAAGGAATAGATCCGCAGTCTCTTTGGCCGTGGGGAGGCCTTCGCAGGGAATGAAATGGGCTAACTTGGTGAAAAGGTCCACCACCACTAAGATCGTGGTGAATCCACAGGAAGGTGGTAGGTCAGTGATGAAATCCGCAGAAATTATTTCCCATGGGCGAGATGGGGTAGGAAGGGGGTGTAAAAGTCCTGAGGGCTTCTCCCTTCTTATCTTGGAGCGCTGGCATACTGGGCAGGTGTTGACATATTTTTCCACATCCTTGCGGATCTTGGGCCACCAAAAGTCCCTTAGAATCAGATGCATGGTTTTAAATAGTCCGAAGTGTCCTGCTGGTTTGCAATCATGACACAGACGAAGCGCTTTTTCCCTGCCCGGTCCGGGTGGGATATAAACATGATTTCTATAGCAAAGCAGCCCATCCTTAAGCGAAAAGGGAAAATGCAGACCTTGGCGAAGTTGGTCCTGCGCCCAGGCATCTGCTTGCTGACTAGCCCTGATTTCTTGAGCACAGAGGGGTCCTGGAGTAGAGGAAGTTGAACCAATGGGAATGGATTTGGTGTTCCCCACTGTGAGCGTGGCAAAGTTCTCGGGTTGTAGTAGTTGGGATTCAAAGGTCTCCTTGCGTCCTGCAGCGTATTCCGGTTTACGTGACAGGGCGTCTGCTTGCTTGGTCTGGGCTGGGGTCACATAATGAATCTGGAAGTCGAAACGTTCGAAGAATAAAGCCCAACGTTGCTGCCTCTGATTTAGTTTGCGGGCAGTTCTTAGATGTTCTAGATTACGATGATCAGTGTGGACTTCAATGGGAAATTTGGCCCCTTCTAGCCAATGTCTCCAAGTTTCAAAGGCTGCCTTTATGGCCAGTAGTTCTTTTTCCCAAATGGTGTAATTCCTCTCTGGTGTGGTTAGTTGACGAGAGTAAAAGGCACAGGGATGGAGGTGATCTCCCACCGGTTGTAAGAGTACAGCCCCAATTGCCACATCTGAGGCGTCCGCTTGCACAACAAAAGGGGTTCCAGGATTTGGGTGCTGTAGAATTGGCTGGGAGGTGAATAGTTTCTTTAGTTGCTGGAACCCTTTCTCTGCTTGATCAGTCCAGCGGAAAGGCTGCTTTCCACGGATGCAGCTAGTGATGGGGTCGGACCAGCGGGCAAAATCTGGAATGAACTTGCGGTAATAGTTCGCGAACCCCAAGAAACGCTGCACCTCTTTCTTGTTAGTTGGCGCCCGCCATTCCAATACTGCTGAAACCTTGGCTGGATCCATGGAAAGCCCTAGAGGCGAGATGCGGTAACCAAGGAAATCTACTTCTTGTAGATCAAAGGCGCATTTTTCCAGCTTGGCATAAAGTCCATGATCCCGCAATCGTTGTAACACCATTTTGACGTGGTTCTCATGTTCTGATTGTGATCTAGAAAACACCAAAAAATCGTCCAGGTAGATTATCAAGAACCTGTCTAGATAGTCCTGAAAAATGTCATTGACAAAATGCTGGAACGTTGCGGGAGCTCCGCATAAACCGAAATTCATAACTCGGGACTCGAATAATCCGAATTTGGTCTGGAAGGCGGTCTTCCACTCGTCCCCTTCCCTGATGCGAACTAAGTTGTAAGCCCCCCGAAGGTCCAGCTTGGTGTAAACCTTGGCTCCTCGAAGCCGATCCAGTAGATCCGAGATTAAGGGCAGGGGATAGCTGTTCCGCTTGGTGATATTGTTCAATGCTCTGTAGTCCACCACCAAGCGTAGTTCCCCTGACTTCTTCTTCACAAACATCACTGGGGAGGCGGCTGGGGATTGAGAGGGTCTGATGAATCCCTTGCGAAGGTTTGTCTCTATGAATTCCCTGAGAGCTTCTTGCTCTGGTTCAGTCAGGGAGTAGAGATGCCCTCGCGGGATCGGGGCCCCCTCCACCAAGTCAATGGCACAGTCATAAGGTCTATGTGGGGGTAATTTTTCGGCTTCTTTCTCATTGAATACATCCCAATACTCGGAGTACTTCTTTGGCAAGGTGATGATGGGCTCGGTGTCCGTGGCATGGCAGACCTTGGCTACGAGGCAATGGTTTTGGCAGTACGGTGAAGCAAACTGCAGTTCTCTGTTGGACCAGGAGATGTTAGGGTCGTGGAGAGTCAGCCATGGAATTCCCAAAATCACAGGGAAATGGGGAACCTCGGTAACAAAGAAGGAAATCTCTTCCATATGTTCCCTTATCCACATCCTGGTGGGTTCCGACCACTGACTTACGGGGCCCGTCTTGAGGGGGCGGCCGTCTATGGCTTGCACCACACGGGCATTCTTGAAATCATGATATTGTAATCCCAGAGAGTCGGCATACTCTCTATCAATGAAATTGTTGGTAGCTCCAGAGTCTATCATGGCGTGGATCATGACGGGTCCCCTTTTTGCTGACCATAATGTGACCACGAGAAGGAACAGGACCCCGGTTGGCGGCTCTTGAATGGATTTTTTGACCGGGTTGGCGAGCCTCTCTACACCCGGTCGTTGGCTTCCCCCGCCGGCTGTGTGCCAGTCGGCTCAGACGTCTTCGTCTCCGTGGAGGACGCCGCCGCAAGACGGGCGGCAGGCTTCCCTTTGGCTGGGCACTCTCTGGCGAAGTGGCCCCCGTTCCCGCAGTACCAACAGAGGTTTAAGCGTTGACGACGGGCCTTCTCGGCGGCATCTAGTCTGGGACGCACATTGCCCAACTGCATCGGCACCTCCTCGCCTCCTCTGGGGTATGGGGTTGGCGGTGGGGGTCTCCACACTGGACGTGGCTGAACGCTGGCGGGAGCGGGGGGTTTTGCCCCGGCTCTACTGCCCTGGCCTCGAACCCACTGTTTCCTGTTGGCAATCATGACTTCAGCCCGTAAACATTGATCAATGAGTGCCTCGAGGGTCTGGGGAGGATCCACCTTGGAGATTTCTTCCAGCATTTCAATGTTGAGACCCTCCCGGAATTGTCCTCTGAGGGCTACATCGTTCCAGCCGGTGTTGTGGGCCAGCACTCGGAACTCGGCTATATACTGAGACATAGGTCTGTCTCCTTGGAAAAGGCGGCGTAGTTTGTGACCGGCTGCCTCCAAATTGTCCTCGATTCCCCAAGTCTCCTTGAGGTGGTCCAAGAAGTGTTGCGCTGATCTTAGGTGTGGAGAGGCTTGGTCGAACAGTGCCGTCGCCCAATTGGCCGCTGGCCCGTCTAGAAGACTGTAAACCCACGCCACTTTGATGTCTTCTTGGGGAAACTCGGCATCACGGGCCTCTAGATAAGCTTGACATTGGCGACGGAAAACATGAACCTTAGAAGCTTCTCCAGTAAACTTGGTAGGCAACGCCATGGCCGGGAGGCGGATTCCGCGCTCCCGCAAGCCCTTTATTTCTCCATCCTGGGCGTTGAGTCTGTCGCGGATGCGATCCACTTCGTCCTTGCTGATGGTGTAGCTCAGTGGCTGCCCACCGGGCACGGTTCCGGTAGACATTCTGGCCGAGGTTAATTGGTGCTTAGGGTGGCGGAGTCAAACTGTCACGACCCAGGCTACAGAGCACCAATAACCATACGCAGAGGCCAGATTCTATCTAATATCTTTATTAAGGAAATATATAAAGTTAGTAAAAGCAAATGTAAAAGATAGTCCAGAAGCAGACCTTCCAGGAAAGGTCAAAATTAGTCCAAAGAAATAATGTCCAATATGAAATATTAAGGTCCAAAGTTGTAATCCAATAACCGAAACACTCACTTTGACAAGCAAAGTGAGGGGAGATGACAAGGTCCTTTAGTCCATGAAACTTGAGCGAGGCTAGGAAATAACTTGATACTTGAAACAAGGCTTAAAACGTGGAACAAGGTAACTAGGAACAAGAACAAGGTCCGTGGAATAACTTGGTAAAATCCGTGGAACAAGGCAAGGATTGGTCCTGGGAAACAAGGCAAAGTCCGTAGATAAACAAAGGCTGGGAAGCAAGGCGAAGGCTGGATAGCAAGGCAAGGCTTGAGCAGGAGCGAGGCTTGAATCGGAGCGCGCTGTCCAGACACAACTCGCTCCGTAGGCTGACGAATTGACTCCGCGAAGTTACTACGCGGGCAAAACACCTATATAGAGTCTAACTTTCCCACCGAAGCAGTTCTCTGGGAATCAGAAACGAAAGCTAAACTCTGAGACCAGATGTTAAACTCCTTAAAGATTCTCACGAGAAGCAGTCTTAATTGGCTACATTCTTAGCTGCAATTCTTGCACTCCTGCGCGAAGCTGAATCCAAACTTCTCTGTTGTTTACAAAACTCCCGGCGCAAGAACACGGGAGAAGTAGGCTCTGGGCTTGTTTGACATACTTCTGGGAGACAACTTTCTTGCAGGTGCAAGGTTCCCAGATCTGCCTGGGAAAGATCTGGCTGAGAGGAATCCAGTTCAGACTGGGAAGGTAAAAAACCCAAGTTTTCATCTTCATCAGGAATTACCATGTCCTGAGCAGGACTACAAGGCCCATGGGTCATCACACATACATAGTATAGGAATACATTAATATAGGCTGGCCATATATCCAAACATACATTTTCTATAAGCTGAAAACTTTTTAAAAATCATGTGTAACCAAAGCTGGGAGATCTTCTGATCATTGAAGTATGATGGATGGTGATTACTATTTATCATTCCAACCTGTAATATATCCTGTATTCAGCTGCACTTTTGCATTATATTGTACAGTCATATGCACAACACATCTATTTGACTCAAGGATTTTGTAGCACAACCATTGCATAATGGTACATCTAGAGATTGTGGACTTTGTTGCATAAGGCAGGCAAACCAGCACTGAGGCATGAGAGCATGCATACTTCCTTGCTAGTCTTCCTCCCCACAAATAATCTTCACCCCACTACTGATGGGAAAATAGCTGCCAATCCCAGTGTTTTCATCTTATGTGATGGCTCTGTGCGGGAAGATGGGGTTGTGAGGGTATATGGAAGTACAATCATAGGACCACAGATCAGGAAATCATCAACATTGGGTAAAATAAAAGAGGCGTGATAACAAAGATGCTCATCCCAATATGTACCTGGGTTTGGTGATTGTGTGACTGCTGTGGCATAGTAGCTTTGTGTGATAAAGTCTTTACATTACACACTAGACTTGTGCAAGATTTCAGATTAGATCGGAAGTCAGATCTGGACATATGAATTTGGACATACGAAAGTGGGTTCCGAGGCATGCAGAAAAGGTGTGTGTGTGTGCGGGGGGGGGGGGGGGGGCGGGATTTAGAATTTGAATCCTTTACCCATTTTTTTGGAAATGTTCTGTAATGTTCTGTAACTCCCAAGGTCAGTTTAATTTTCACAAACATGAAGTAACTTTGGTAAAGCCAAGGGAACTTTTAAAATCTCATTCTTTTGGCCCATTTTCTCCAGCGCTGCCAGGAGGAAGGCGGTTGGCATGGCTCATCACAGCCATCTTAACTGTAGTTTAGGAAGGTCAGGCCCCCAATGGTAGAGATTGCAAAAGGCCTTGCCATAAACTACATTTCCCAGAATGCAATGCTGCTCAGTAGCCAAATGATGGCTGAAGGAACCAAATAGCTTGCTGTACCAATCTTCATTTATAGTTAGTCTAAATATAAAATAAACTGATTGAATCTGCAAAGAGGTCTAAAGCAAGCAAGAAATAAGCTACTTTTGCAAAGCCAAGAGAACATAAACTGCTTTTAAAAACCAATACGTTTACTTTGGCCCAATTGCCATGAGCAAGGAACTGTGGGGGTAGCTAGCCAGCTGTTGAGAGTCAGTAATGATAAAATAAAATGATTGAATCTGCAAAGAGAACTAAAACTAAGTACAGTAGAGTTCCGGGCGGGCCGAATGTCGAATAATTGGAACTGACGGATAATAGGGAGGGCCTATTATCCCTCTCAGCAAACCGGTTTAAGGAAGCGTCCCGTGCATGTTGCTGCCTAGCAACGTGCATGGGTCGCCTCCCAAGGGGCGAGTGCTCACCAGAGGGATGAGGCTCATCCCTATGGTGAGCACTCAGCTTAGGTAAATGCCCTGGACACGTTGCTAGGGGTGCCTCCCAAGGGGCGCGTGCTCACCAGAGGGATGAGGCTCGTCCCTATGGCGAGCATTCGGTTTAGGGGAGCCCCGTGCTCGTTGCTGCTAGCAACGTGCAGGGGGCGCCTCCAAAGGTCCTGGCACGTCAGCTAATACGATAGGTTTATTTATTTATTTATTTATTTTTCAAACTTATATGCCGCCACTCCCCTAGGGCTTGGAGCGGCTTACAAGAACCGGCTAAAATCAACAATTTAAAAACATTTTAAAAACATCTTTAAAAACATCTTTAAAACATCCTAAAAGCACCTTTTAAAACATCAGCAACAGGACTCAAAAGCCTGCCGAAACAGGTGTGTCTTACATGCCCTGCGGAAGGCCAACAAGTCCCGCAAGGCACGAACTTCAGGTGGCAAGGTGTTCCACAGAGATGGCGCCACTACTGAAAAGGCTCTGCGTCTAGTTGCAGTTAGACGCAAAGTCTTAAAACTGGGGTCTTCCAGCAGGTCTTGGTCCTCAGAACGGAGGGATCTCTGGGGTTTGTAGGGGGTAAGGCGGTCCCTCAGGTACATCGGCCCTGGACCATGTAAGGCCTTGAAGGTAAGCACCATCACTTTGAAAGTGATCCGGTGCTCAATTGGTAACCAGTGCAGCTGCCGTAAGATTGGTGTTATGTGGCATCTTATCGGGACTCCCGCAAGGAGCCGGGCAGCTGCATTTTGCACCAATTTGAGCTTCCGGATCACCGACACAGGAAGGCCAATGTAAAGGGCATTACAGTAATCCAGTCTCGAGATGACTGTAGCCTGGATCACTGTAGCCAGGTTGTCCCTAGACAGATAGGGGGCTAGCCGTCTAGCCTGCCGAAGATGAAAAAAGGCAGTTTTGGTAACGGCGGAGACCTGGGCCTCCATCGTCAATGAAGGGTCCAAGAGGACTCCCAGACTCTTTACTAGTGAAGACGGGCATAGCACTTCGCCATCCAGGGTTGGCAACTGGATATCCCCACTGCCCGGTCGGCCCAGCCATAGGAACTCCGTCTTTGCTGGATTCACCCTCAACCTACTGGAACGCAACCATCCAATAATGGCCTCGAGGCACTGGTGAAAACTGTCGGGTACAGACTCCGGTTGGCCTTCCATCTTTAACACAAGCTGAGTGTCGTCAGCATATTGATAACACTCGAGCCCGAAATCTCGGACCAGCTGAGCAAGTGGTTGCATATAGATGTTAAACAACAGAGGGGAGAGAATGGCCCCCTGAGGAACCCCACAATGTAGAGGGGACCTCTCAGAGACCAGCCCCCCCCTCTCCACTCGCTGTCCACGGTTGTGAAGAAAGGAGGCCAGCCAATTTAAAGTTGTCCCCCTAACTCCAGCAACGGCAAGGCGGTGGGTCAGAAGATTGTGATCGACTGTGTCAAATGCTGCTGTGAGATCCAATAACACAAGCAACACCGACCCGCCCCGGTCAAGCTGGCATCGGAGATGATCTGTGATGGAAACCAATACAGTCTCTGTCCCATGCCCCGCACGGAAGCCAGACTGGAAAGGATCCAGTCCGGCTGTGTCGTCTAGGAACTGCTGCAGCTGCACCGCTACTGCCCTCTCAATCACCTTGCCCAGAAATGAAAGATTCGAAACTGGGCGGTAGCTGGAGGGAACCAAACGATCTAAATCTGGTTTTTTCAGCAGAGGAGAGACCACTGCCTCTTTTAATCCCTCTGGAAAGACTCCTTGCTCAAGGGAGCTGTTTATTATCTTCAGCAGCGGGTCACGTAATCCCTCCAAGCAGGATTTTACCAACCAAGAGGGACACAGGTCGAGGGAGCAAGTGGTCGGTCTAGCTGCAGCTATGAGCCTATCGAGAGCCTCTGCGTCCAGTGGGATGAACTGGTCGAGGGTGGGCCCAGCAAGTGGCCACGGAGTCTCAAGTTCTCTCATTGTATCAGTTGTGGCGGAGAGGTCCCGGCGTAGTAGTAAGATCTTGTCAGCAAAATAGCTTTGAAAAGCCTCAGCTGAAGGGGCCTGATCATCACTTTTGAGGTTGGTAGGAGCCATCGTTAGAGATCTAATTATTTTGAACAATTTTGCCGGGCGTGAGCTGGCGGACTCTATCAAAGAGGCATAGTATACTCTCTTTGCTTCAATGGTAGCATGCTCATAGGACTCCATAAATGCCCTGTAAGCTGATCTTGAAGCTCTGTCATGAAGTTCTCGCCACACGCCCTCTAGCCGTCTCTTTTCCCGCTTCATCGATCGAAGTTCCTCGGTGAACCAAGGAGACCGATTTCGGCGGGGTTGGAGAGGGCGTCTAGGGGCGATCTCGTCGAGTGCATTGGACAGCCTGATGTTTCACATGTCCACCTGCACATCGATTGAGCCGCTGACAGGTTCCAGATCCTTCAGAGCATTCTGGAACCTACTAGGTTCCATAAGTCTTCTTGGGCGAGCCCAAATCGGCTCGGCGCCCTTGCCAGGTGGGTAGGCATGCTCCAGCCTGACTCTCAGGGCACAGTGATCCGACCATGGAACCTCTAAAATAGAGGCTTGGGTCACTTGAATTCCTGCGCTGAAGATCAAGTCTAGCGTATGCCCTGCTTGATGCGTGGGCCCAGTACTGCAGAGCAAGAGTCCAAGAGTCCGTATCAGCGTGGACATTGAAGTCCCCCAGGACAACAAGTCTGGGGAACCTCTAGGACCACTCCAACACAGTCTCGAGCAGCTGGGATAGGCTGTCTGCTGGTGCACTAGGCGCACGGTACACTAGCAGAAAGGCCATGCTCTCAGGGGAATCCCACACCAGACCAACACATTCAGTGCCAGAGATGTCCACAACAGGAACTGCCCTAAGAGAAAAGCTTTCTCGGGAGAGCATAGCCACCCCACCCCCCCGCCTCCCACTCCGCATCTGGTGGGTGATTACATAACCTGGAGATGTTATTTCCTGGAGTAGGATCTCATCCCCCGCTTGGATCCAGGTTTCAGTGATACACACTAGGTCAGCTCCCTGGTCAGTAAGAAAATCTCTGATAGTAGCAGTTTTATTCCTTATGGACCTAGCATTCACCAACACCAGGGTAGGAGGGGGGGAAACTGGTCGCCTGTCATAGGTGCACTTGGGGATAGGCCGCAGGTCAGAGGGGGGCCGCGTCTTCTGTCGACTCAGCCTCCCTCTAATATTCGGCCTGAGCCTACCGTCATATCTCCCCCTCCCAGAGATTGTAGGAATTCCCATACACAGACCTACTTCTCTTGGGGGCTCTACAGCAGAAGCTAGGTGCCCAATGTTCGACTGGCCCCCTGAAAAGGAGATGGGGGCATGGCCAATTACCAAGTGGTCATAAATAGAGCCCTCAGAGTAATGAGGGGCAGGTGTAAAGGCCAGAACACCCGGCCAGCATTGTGGGTGGGGGGGGGGGGTGATCTAGGGGATGTCAAGTCTAGGTTCCCTCGAGAGTGTTGGGATAAGTTCTTAACTCCACCACACTGGCAGGTCACTCTCTCTTTTATGTCCACAGTTCTGATACTCGAATCCCAGGTACTAGTGTTTTGGGGCGTGCTCCCTTCTCCATATTAACAGATCTAGAACCACTTGGTGGAACATTGGCCAATTTGTGGGAGAAGGTAGTAGTTGCAGGTCTTGTCCGGTTACTGAATCCTACTCCCCAGAAGATTCTAGTCTTGAATTTCTTTTGATGACAGCCACGTCTCTGAGACCTACGATTTGGAGGTTTACCAGTTCCCATCATTGTATATTTGTCCATGTCTGGGGCTTCAGGTTCTCCAGAGTCTGTGGTCAGACCGTCTTGGCCCACTGCCAATCCAGCACTCTGCAAAGTGCCAGGAACTCCCTCTGCTAGAAAAATAATTTGTTCTGGCTTCTCACCAGAAGTTCGACGCATATCATGGCAGCGTTTCTGTCTCCAATTGGGGTGACCCGCACGCCTGTGCCGAAGCTTTTTGGGGTTTGGAGAAGAAGGCATGAGCTCACCGATGGCGTCCCCAAGGTCAGCCGCCATCTTTGGTGCTTGCCTCTTTGACAGGGAGAGGCAGCGACGTCGTTGGGGGCTTCCACAAAAGGGGGGCACTGAAGGAGAGACAGGCACCCGTCCAAGGATCTCTGTCACATCCAATGCCTCCACTTCAGGCAGAGAGGGCCAGTCCTTTTCCTGTCTGGTGGTCCCAGGGGGTCCCTGCCCAGACCAGGGACATGGGTTGGTCGGCCCAAGATCAAGAGGGCATAGACCACCAAACAAGCAGCCATGGGAAGCTGACTCTAAAATCTCCCCCTTCGGCATCGAGAGCGCATCCTGGCTCATCATGGGACTCTCAAATGGCTCTCCAGTTTCCAGCGAAGCTCTTCGCAGAATTGAAGAAGGCTCCATGGGGTGGTCCCGGTTTTGAGCCCAAGCTAGGTCTCTGGCATTCTGAGGGTCAGGATCCAACGAATTCCATATGGTTCTCCCTTGTGTGTAATCTAGGGATTGAGCTGATGGGTGGTTCAGTAGGCAAAGCAATCTCCCAAACCGATTGAGCTGATCGGCCAGTTGGTTGAATTCTGCAAACAGCAGACTCACCAATCTTGAATCTGATCTTCCACCATCTTGACCAGGTCTCTGATCAACCCAACAGTTTGAGCGGTCTGGCCCCTTCAGATTTTCTTCCGGGGGTTTCAGTAGATCCAAGATCGCATTCAGATCCAGGAATCCCACGGGGCTGTTAGTGGTCCCCTCATGGAGATCCACTGAGGCCCGAGAAACCTGGAAAACTTGAGGAGACTGGGGAACCTGAGGAATCTGAAGATCTTCCCTCTCAGGACTCAGGTATATATCACGAGCCTTGTGGAATTGATCAGGGAGTGGTGTCAGCTCCCCAACCCTCAAGGGCTCAAATCTGTTAGTTAAAGTGATAGCTGTCTCTTCAGGCGTCCTTGAGGCTTGAGCTTGGCGTGCAGCTGCAGAGTCCTCTAAGTAACTTTGTTTTAGTAAGATAGATTCACCTACTGGCTTTTTCTTTCTTTTACAATCCTTCTTATCATCTTGAGAGCCCTGAACAGTTGGTAAGGCAACTTTTTTCTTCCTATTAGGCATTTTCTTCCTATTAGGCATTTTAACTGTGCCTCATGTCTCTCCTTGTTTGTCTGAAGGATTATCAACAGCCTAATTAGTTTCTCTTCCTCCCCGGTTTCATAGATGTAGTTTGGAAAGTATAGTTTAAAAATAGTTGATAAAATGTTAATAAAACAATAGAACAGATATTTAAAACATTAAGTAAAACTTAAAAGACATGCTTTGACTATAAGCCTAATGCTGTTCCAGACTGCTATGGAAGCTTGCCAAAATCACTTTTGGAAAATCTAGTACTAATCCTGTGTATATATTAATATACACTTGATTACAAGGGAGTTGTTGATGCAACATGATATGTGCAATAAACTACTCAGAGGTTGGATAACCGGAAGTCAGTTAACCAGGACTCTACTGTAATAGTATAAATCTGTGCTAAGTTGAAGTAATGTGGTTAATTGTGTGTCATATAGACAGACATTCAAGGGAATTGCTTATGTCACTTTTTGGGAGTATAATTGATTTGCTCTAAGCCAATCTCTATGCTGGGCTGTAAAAAAGCAATGACATATATGGATGTGTCTTGAGGGTTCCCTCCAGCTCAATAGAAGAAGCAAATGAATGTCAAGAGAGTTTGGATGGTGTCTTTCTGCTCGGAAGAAGGGGGTCAGTCTAGATGTCCCTTGATGGTGTCTGTACTATCATTTCTCTTCTCCACCAATTTAACACAGTTTGTGCCACACAGTTTCTTGAGTAGAACAACTACTTTCAAAGTAAAAATTACACAATGAAACAGGAAATGACCCTTTCAAACCAGGAACGGATTTTCTTTATTATTAAAAAAAACTTTTTAATAAAAATTTTGAAAATTCACCAAAAATCTGAGGATAAGTCAAACGTTCTGAAATTTAGTGAGCTAACATGGTACATGTGTCCTACCACTGCAGCATGTTTCATCAGGACAGCTCAAAAATACGGGAGAGATAAGCCCCTGAATTTTCCCCATTGACAGTGATTTTTTTAATGTGCATGTGCTGTTGCCATTAAAGAGGTACTTATGAGGATTCATAAGTTTCAATAGAGTTTCAAAATTTTTACCCCCAAAATTTGGAAGGAACATTAGAAATGAAGCGCCAGCACCCCTTACTTTTAAACACAGTTAGAACCATTTTTATGGATCGCACATTCTTACTACACACTGATGTTGGATCTCAGCCAAACTATTGAAATCTCATTATGAAGGATGGGATGATAATGTCAGTGCAAAGTGGAGTAACTTAGCAAAATCAGGACTAAGATTTGTTCCCTTCTTTACTGACATATCCATTTCTGCTTGGCACAGTTACTCAAAAGATGGTCCAGCTGTGTCAAATGGAACTTGTTTCTTAGAAAGACTGCATGGGATTGCTACAGTCCTAATAATGTAGCCAAATAGAAACCAATGTAAAGAGATCACCTGCAGTCACAGAAAGTGAGCATAGAAATGCTGCCTTGAAATTAGGCCCAATTGTTAATTCTCTGCTCCGCCTGGGAGGTACGGTAACACAGGACCATAAAGGCTTTCAATGCCCCCCCCCTTCCAGTACAAAAAGCTCCCCTCTCTATTATTTTCCTCTTTTGACAAGCTTCTTTGAAGAAATAAATGGGAAGTTACTGCCTATCATGGGGAAAGCTGTTTTGTTGTTAACGATGACCCCCAAAGGTTACATTTCTGGAATTCGGCACATTACTGTTGTGAGTTCTCCTTAATGGCTTTCCAGATGATAAACTGTGATTATTATGGTCTGAAGATTACTTATATAAATTATGACAGAGGTGGATGTGGTCCTTTAAAGGACTCTTCTTTGTTCACACTGAGCTACCAGAAAAGGAAAGGAAGTGAGAGAAAGGCAGAGAGAGAGGCGGGGGGGGGTGTTTTCTTCCTGTGTGGTCCCTGGCATTTGATCAAATACTCCCCACTATAATGAGCCACGTGACTCTACTGAGCAAGATTTTAAAAGGCTCTTTTACTATGGTTGAGAGTGAGGGTGAACACAGGGCCCTTTTCCCATCAAGGGGAGCACTGTCACTCAAAGAGATACAGAGCAAAATTCTTATCAAGTTCTACATTATTGCATTGAAATAGAAGGCTCTATACATGTTTTAAGTACCTCATTAGCCTGCTATACATCTCTACTTGTACGGAGACATTGATCTCATTACTGTGTATGCAAATGAGCACATTTTGGAACTTCTTACAGACCTGCTTCAATTCCAGCAGCCAATTTGTTCAAACGCGTGTCCCCTTTGATTAGCAGGACAAAAGGCCCTTTCTTCTGCCTTCTCCAAACTAAGTATACCTATTGTATGGAATTGTACTGCATTGTATGTTTTAGTCGCTTTTAACAGTTTGACAACTTTTAATATAAAAATGACAATTCATGAGCATGTGCCTGCTTAGTATCCAAAATCCCTCCCATTCCTGGTTCTTTATTATATCAAATCCTGATTTATTTGACATTTTGATAGATGGTAATGGGACTTTCTGTCTTAAATCCTATGGTTACTCTTGATTAGAGGGGGCCCACTCAATCAATGGGATTTAATTGCATGTCAATTCTCCATTCTAAAATGAAACAAGAAGACTTACTCTAGTTGGGACTAACCAACAGGATCTACACTGCTATATGATGCAGTTTCAAAATGTATATTAACTGCACTGAACTGGATTATATGAGTCTACACTGCCACATAATCCAATTCAATGAAATTAGTCTGCATTCTGAAACTGCATTATATGGCAGTGTAGATCTGCGGCACTCCACTCGTGACTTCTTTCCAAGATGAAGAAGATGCATTGGTGAGCACCCTTGTGTTCGTTTGTTTAACCAATTACAGATAATAATAATAATAATAATAATAATAATAATAATAATAATAATAATAATAAGTTTATTTATATCCCGCCTCCATCTCCCCCGAAGGGGACTCGGGGCGGCTTACAGCAAAATCGGATATAAAACAATACAAAATAAAATATGAAACATCAGAGAACAAAACCAATAATAATATATACACAGCAACCGAAAAGAAAAACAAAAACAAAAAAAAACCAAAAAAAAAACACAAAAAAACCACAAGATCCACCTACAGATCCACCTAACTGTAGTTTTGCCTAGCCCACATTTGTCTAGCTTGTTTGTCAGAAGGTCGTGGGGGACCTTGTCGAAGGTCTTACTGAAATCCAGATACGCTACATCCACGGCATTCCCCGCATCTACCCAGCTTGTAACTCTACAAGAGTTGGCTATTTGTTTGAATTCTTCTTTGGTGATTTCTCCCTTTTTCAAACTTCTTGTGCATGTCTTTTTTTAGTCTTAGACCAGTTAGAAGTTCTTTGGACATCCATTCTGGCTTCTTTGCACTTGTCTTGTTTTAATTCTTTGTTGGCACTGTTTGTATTTGCTCCTTGAGTATTTCACTTTTGAAAAACTCCTATCCATCCTTGACTCCCTTGCCTTTTAGTATTGGCATCCATGGAATGCTGCTCAATATTTCCTTCATTTTTTGGAAGTCAGCTCTCCTAAAGTCCAGAATGCGGGTTTGACTTTTTTTTCGTTTCAGCCTTCCTTTGTATCGCAAACTGCAGGAGCACATGATCGCTTGCCCCTAAGGATACAACCACTTCAACTGCATTGATCTGGTCCTCTGTGTTTGTTAGGAAGAGGTCAAGAGTAGCTGATTCCCTTGTTGCCTCTTCTACCTTCTGGACCATAAAATTGTCTGCAAGGCAAGCGAGGAATTTGTTGGACTTTGTACTCTTGGCCGAGTTTGTTTTCCAGCAGATATCAGGATAGTTGAAACCGCCCATGACTATTATATCTCTTCTTTGTGCCTGTTTGGTCAGCTGCTGACAGAAGGCTTCATCAAGTTCTTCATCCTGGTTCAGAGGTTTGTAGTAGACAACCACGACGAGATCTTTTTGAGTCCCGGTTCCCTTGATTTTTATCCAGATGCTTTCAAGCTGGTTTCCCGGATTGCAGTCTTGCATCTCTTCTGCAACATATGTTTTTGACATATAGGGCTACTCCCCCTCCTCTCTCCTTTGTTCTGTTTCTGTGAAAGAGGTTATAGCCTTCAATGGCTACATTCCAGTGATGGGAGTCATCCTACCACGTTTCAGTGATGCCTATGACATTGTAAGTGTGGTGTTACGCTAAAAGTTGGAGTTCGTCTTGTTTATTCCCCATGAATCTTCAAAATCAAACTTATAGAAACATTTTTTTTAAAAAAATCTGCATATAACATATAAATAAATAATGGTTGCAGAATTTTTATGATTTGAATGGATAATATCATGGCTTTCCAAATGTCCTCATCTGGGAGAATCTCTTTTGCAAAACAAAACCCAGGAAAGAAATCTATTCAGCACATTAAATTTTACTCATAGAAATATTAATGGCTTACAACTCTGTTTTTCTTTGGCATTGTACCCATTAAAAAACAGTCTGCAGTGTTTTTCCCAAGTAATTTTCACTTTTATTCTGGGTTCGCTTTTTCCCTCGCCAACCCTTTTAGCATAAGCCAGGTGTCAACAGAAGCCTCAGCATGTTTGTGATCATTAAGCCGCATTAAAAGCTATCATTGAGTCACAGAATGAAATGAGAACATTGGGTAGTCTGCTACCTCCAAAGTAATTATTGTCTGACACATTTGTAGTCCCCAAACTAACAATCTGAATTTGCACAGGAATAGGTACATTGTGTTACATTACAAAATCTTGCTGTGATGTACATATTTAGCATTTGCATTAAGATAATTTAATTTAAATACACAGAGAATTATTTGTTTGCCATTTTTATCATTCAAACAGACCTCACAGTGGAAAAAATGTCACAAATATAGTTTTGCAAATAATTTGGGAATGTGGTGTGAAAACCTTTCTTAAGCAAAAACTAAACTGCTTCTTAATTAACCCTCGTGGTGCCTTATTAAATAAACTAGGATACATTGGGTATCTTCTGTGTATGAATTGTTTCTCTATTTCGTTCCCTCCTTCCCACCCTCCCTTCCTCTCACTGTCTCACACATATATACAGTTATCTTATATCTAAAGGGGGCTTGTATTTTCCCTTTCAGAAATGATATAGTATCATTATCTCAAGATTGTTTTAAAATGGTAGAGAAACAGGGGGGAAAATAATCGTAGTAATACTGAAAAAGACTTTTCCTTAGAGGAAGCATTTATATATTGAAGATCAATTTTCTGATAGGGTTCTCTATTCAGAAAGGATACCTTGTAATTTTAGCAAATACAAATGCCAGGAATAGGGAAAGAGATTCAGTACACAGGCATGATTTATAGGTCATTTAAAAGAATTTAAAGGTCTACATTGCTTTCTGTACATTGCTAAATTCTAGGAATAACAATATGTTTCTCTGAACATTTCATTTTGCAAATGTACCTCCCAAGTAACTGCATTTGTGAAAAGCAAAAGCAGCCACTTGGAAACAACATCCAGTTAGAATGCTGACCTCCAGTTACAACTCTCGAGGACCAGGGCTTCCCAGTTCTCGGTTTTTATGTCATATTTCTAAGGTTAACTTTAAGCCCATTTTAAAGAATCATATCCCATGGGCAAGAGGGAAGGGGTGAGGAAAGCAAAGGAAAGTCAGGAAAGTGTCCTTAATAGTGGGGGTGCAACCTACTCCGGCAAGATCCCACAATGTTTTCCCGCTTTCCTCCACTTCCTGCCCCTTTCTTCTATCAGGAGTCAGGGGAACACTTGACTCCTGAAAATTGACTCCTCTGACCTACTTTTCACACTAGCAAGATGGATTTCAATCCATAGCCACTGGAAGTGATTGTGTGTTATGGGAAGACTTTCGTGGGACTCCATTACGCCAGCATAAGAATATCTATTTTATTTATTTATTTATATATGATATTTCTACCCTGCCTTTCTCAACTCCAAAGAGGACTCCAGGCAGCTTTACAACATAGGCAACTATTTGTTGCCTTTAAAAACAATGTCAATAGAATAAACATTTAAAATTGAGTTATAAAATACAATTAAAACAATTAAAAAACATTTAGAGCAATACTAACACCATTAATCATGTGATCCACAAATATAGTCCAAACCGATCCAATAGTCATTGCACATCTTTTCATATCTATTTATTGCACGAGTTCTCCAAAGACTTAGCCACAATACGGTCAGAAAACAGGGAATTTAGGGTGGGATAAAGTCTTGCAGGAGCCTCCGGTGGCTCAGTGTGTTAAAGTGCTAAGCTGCTGAACTTGCAGACTGAAAGGTCCCAGGTTCAAACCCGGGGAGCGGAGTGAGCGCCCACTGTTAGCTCCAGCTTCTGTCAACCTAGCAGTTCAAAAACATGCAAATGTGACAAGATCAATAGGTACCGCTCCGGCAAGAAGGTAAGGGCTTTCCATGCAGTCATGCCAGCCACATGACCTTGGGGGTGTCTATGGACAACGCCGGCTCTTCGGCTTAGAAATTGAGATGAGCACCAACCCCCAGAGTCAGACATGACTGGACTTAACATCAGGGGAAACCTTTACCTTTACCTTAAAGTCTTGCAACCTCTTTTGCTGTCCACCGACATTGCGCTTTCCATTCTTGAGCTGAGAGTAAAGTAACTTCTTTGGGAGACCATGCTCAGGCATTTGGATATCATGGCCAGTTCAGTGAAGTTGATGGCAGTCTGGCAGAGGATCATTGCTTCAATGCTGGAGGTCATTGCTTCTTCCAGAATGCTGATTGTTGTCTGTCTGCCTTCCCAAGCACTTTGCCAGATTTTTCAAAGGCACTAATGGAATACTCATGATAATATAGATTAATCCAGAATAAACCTGGGCCATTCTCCCTTCTCTGACACTTGCTTCCCAATTTAAAAAGCAAAGGAAACTTCCTTTCCAAGGCTGGAGATTTCTGAGGACTCCATGTAACATCTAAGAGACGTGTGGAGCCCTGGAGGGAGAATTCCCCCCTCTCTTCTCCAGAACTCCATTGGGAGGGCAAGAAGCTGGGTGAATGTGTTCCCCCATGCCAATGTTAGTTGGCATGGGTCAGTGTCTGTCCAGCTCTCATCCAAAAAGCAGGGTTTTTGGATGTGACTTCTAAATTTGGTTGAAATTAGCGTTTTAAACACCAGTTTCACACAAATTTGGGGCAGTGCAGAAGAGCCATAAGAAGCAGGGTATTATATTTCTAACTTTTTTCCTTTAAAAAAAGATTTCCATAGACGTTGGTTTACTATCTGCCATTCTCATGACTTGTGATGATTTTAATGGGCTTTATTCCATTATTAGCTGAGTTAATAAAAATGCTTTTTAAACCATCCAATAAAAATTCTACAATTTTAACTATATGGAAAATTTCCAGAAGTCTATTAGTATTCTTCCATTAAGGTAACATTATGGACTTTTAATGAAGCCTATCGTTATAATGATTTGTGTTCAGTCCACAATGAACAAATGCATGAAAACCATTATCAGTGTCTTTTCTTTTAAAAGGAAAGAAATATCATTCCAAAAATGGAGAATATATTGCCAAAATTAAATTGTTAGTCCCAGCTGAAGTAGAACTACCAAATCAATGAAATGTGTGTGTAGTTGTCAAATTCATGTTGAATCAGTAGATCTACTCTAACTGGAATTAATAATTGGATTGAAGTCTATGTTTGCTCATTTGGTCCTCTTCCCTTCTTTACTGAGAGACATAAGAGACAGACAGACTTTGGGAGCTTCCAGACAGCACCAAAATCTGGGTTTAAAATGGGAAGTAAAAAGCCCAGGACCAGACTGCAGATCCCCACACAGACCTGTTAGTCCCAGAACTGGGTACCCCGCCATCCTCATTTGTTTCCTCTGTATTGGAACAAGATGGAGGGCAGACAGGGAATATCCAGCAGAAGGTTTTTTTTTTTAATTCACTCTGTTATGTGCTGGACCTCATATTCACACATGCAAATATCTGAATGCACACACAAGCATATTTCTTATCTCTCTCTTCTCCCAATTCTTGATGCAAACTGACATGAAATAAAGTGTTAGCAGCCCCTGAAGTTTCCCCAATAGTAACAGAGGAGCCATATGCCTGCTTTAAAACTACATTTCCCAGATGTCCCAGTTTCTCTCTCCTCTTGATATTCCCCACCCCCTTTTGTCCTCAGTCTAATTAATAGAATTGACCATCTTGACTAAACTTGAATGTTGTTTGGCCATAGGTGTCCTGGTTGTCATCTGGGAATTCTTATAGGGTATGAGGAGTTTAGAGAGAGAGAGAGAGAGAGAGAGAGAGAGAGAGAGAGAGAGAGAGAGAGAGAGAGAGAGAATGGTGTAGTGCAGTGGTTAGAGAGTTGGACTACGATTGTGGCTTGATTCTCCACTCAGTCATGGAAATCCACTGGGTGATCTTGGGCAAGTCACACACTCTCAGCCTCAGAAAACCCAGTGAAACAGGAAATAACACTTTCAAACTAGGAACAGATTTCCTTATTCAGAGGCTGATGGCCATCTCTCAGGAGTGGTTTGATGGTGTGCTATGATTTCTGTTCTTGCTTGATAAATGTCATTTCCTTACTGGTTCTGTCATAAAAACATGGCAAAATTTTATTACACTGCCAAAACGTTGTCTTTGCGCAAGGGACATTGTCATATAAAAATTAGCACATTATGGTTTGTTGAGTCTCTCTCCACCAATTTAACAAAGTTTCACCCACAAAAACAAAGTTTCTGAAGTAGAACAATGACTTTCAAAATAAATACAACCCAATGAAACAGGAAATAACATTTTCAAACCAGGAACAGATTTTTGTTATTATTAAAAAATGCTTTTTTTATTAAAAACTTTAAAATTTGTCAAAAGTCTGAGGATAAGTCAAATGTTCTGAAATTTGGTCAGCTAACAGTGGTTAATGTGTTCTACCACTGTAGCAAGTTTCATCAGGATAGTTCAAAAACTGAGGGAGGGAGAAGCCCCTCAAGTTTCCCCATTGACAGTAATGTTCTCCTTCATGCTCATTCGTCCTTCGTCCTCCATTAATGAGGTACTTATGAAGATTTTTGCCTTCAAAATTCAGAAATGACTTTAGAAATGAAACACTAGTGCCCCCTACTTTTGAACAGATTTTAGAACCATTTTTTTCTGGATCGCACATGCCTAGTAGGCAAGCCCCATCAGTATCATCTTTCCACAGGCACCTGAAAACCTGGTGGTTTCAGCAGGCTTTTGAAAGTGACTAATCTGAAACCCTAGACTCCACCTTGGCCATTATATGGGTCCCTGTCAAGCATTTTACCCACTCCCATGGCCCTTCGACTTTGTCATTGCACTAGTTTAACTAGTTTAACCTCTATA
This sequence comes from Anolis carolinensis, assembly GCF_035594765.1. NCBI lineage: Eukaryota > Metazoa > Chordata > Lepidosauria > Squamata > Anolidae > Anolis > Anolis carolinensis. The sequence goes on along the minus strand of NC_085842.1, from coordinate 36,870,342 downwards.
GCTACTCAGCAGGCCTGAAGTGGTGTAACCCAGGCTATGACCCTTGCTTTCAGTTGCACTTCACCCCTGGCTCTATGTTATTTTGCTGCGTGAGTCCTAGCCCAACTCCTATAGTTGTTTTGACTCATCCGGAAAATTATGTCCATTGGCTGTCAAATCACTTAATGGAGTAATTTGAAATTGCTTTTATATTTCAAATGAGTTCATTGTGTTTAATCGTTGTTATGCTTATGTTGTTGTTTTATTATTGGACTGTTGTATATTCTATCTGGTATTGAATGTTTACCATGTGTAAACCACCCTGAGTCCCTTTTGGGAGATAGAGCGGTATATAAATAAAGTTTTGTTGTTGTTGTGGTTGTTGTTGTTGTTGTGGTTGTTGTTGTTGTTGTTGTTTTTGTTGTTGTACTAGTTAGTAAATCTGTGCTGGGCTGGGAAGAAATCCCTAAATGGATGGCCCAGTTTAATATTATAAACTGTAAAATAAAGAGTTTAAGAGAGTTCTAATTGCTTTCCATTTGTACTTCCTTTAAACCAGCTGTGTGCCCATTCAGCTGTTTCAGGCTTTTTAAAAGAGAATGTGTGCTTGAGCAGTCTCCACAGGGGGGAGGGAAGGAAATTACATGTTTTACTTATAGGTAAATCTGTGCTCAGCTGGAAGGAATCCCTAAATGGATAGCCCTTGGGGGTCCCTTCCAACTCAATAGGGGAAGCATATTAATTAGTTGAGAGGCTGGATGGCCATCTGTCAGGAGAATTTTGATGGTTCCCTTCTGCCTGGAAGAAGGGAGTTGGACTAGATAGTGCTTTGAATGCGATGTTCCTGCCTCTTGACAGGGGGTTGGACTGGATGGCCTGTGAGGTCTCTTTCAACTCTATGATTCTATGATTCTAGATGACACTTGGGGGCAAAATGAGGCCAAAAGGAGCCCTTGAAGTTTCCCCAATTGTAGTAACTAACTATAACAAAACAGTAATGAAATTTTGTTACTCTCGTTATAGTAACGAAATTTTCACTAACCATACTTTAGAAACACTTTAGAAATGAAATGCCAACACCCCCCAATTTTGTAATGACTTTTGACACATTTTTTATTAATCATACATACCTGGTGATTAACTAAACCACAGAGCACAGGCGAACATTAAGGATTTTCTTTCGCACACTTTTTGTGGGAGTTTGTTGTCTGGCCACAATAATTTGAAACTAACTTTGAATTCCATTAAATCGTTAATGTAGATGGGGCTTAGATATGTGTGGCCTTCAAACTGATTCAGATTCAACTGAGGGTACATCTACACTGTAGAATTAATTCATGTATATAAATTGCTATGGCTTAATGCTATAGGATCCCTAGAATTATAGAATCATAGAATCATAGAATAGTAGAGTTGGAAGAGACCCCATGGGCCATCCAGTCCAGCCCCCTGCTAAGAAGCAGGAAATCGCATTCAAAGCACCCCCGACAGATGGCCATCCAGCCTCTGCTTAAAAGCCTCCAAAGAAGGAGCCTCCACCACAGTCCGGGGGAGAGAGTTCCACTCCTGAACAGCTCTCACAGTGAGGAAGTTCTTCCTGATGTTCAGGTGAAATCTCCTTTCCTGTAGTTTGAAGCCATTGTTCCGTGTCCTAGTCTGTAGGGCAGCAGAAAATAAGCTTGCTCCCTCTTCCCTATGACTTCCCCTCACGTATTTGTACATGGCTATCATGTCTCCTCTCAGCCTTCTCTTCTGCAGGCTAAACATGCCCAGCTCTTTAAGCCGCTCCTCATAGGGCTTGTTCTCCAGACCCTTAATCATTTTAGTCGCCCTCCTCTGGACGCTTTCCAGCTTGTCAACATCTCCCTATAACACCGTATTCCAGGTGTGGTCTGACCAAGGCAGAATAGAGGGGGAGCATGACTTCCCTGGATCTAGACACTATTCCCCTATTGATGCAGGACAGAATCCCATTGGCTTTCTTAGATGCCGCATCACATTGTTGGCTCATGTTTAACTTGTTATCCACAAGGACTCCAAGATCTTTTTCACATGTACTGCTGTCTAGCCAGGCATCCCCCATTCTGTATCTTTGCATTCCATTTTTTCTGCCGAAGTGAAGTATCTTGCATTTGTCCCTGTTGAACTTCATTTTGTTAGTTTCGGCCCATCTCTCTAGTCTGTCAAGATCATTTTGAATTCTGCTCCTGTCTTCTGGAGTGTTAGCTATCCCTCCCAGTTTTGTGTCGTCTGCAAACTTGATGATCGTGCCTTCTAACCCTTCGTCTAAGTCGTTAATAAAGATGTTGAACAGAACCGGGCCCAGGACGGAGCCCTGCGGCACTCCACTCGTGACTTCTTTCCAAGATGAAGACGATGCATCTGTCCTGGGCCCGGTTCTGTTCAACATCTTTATTAACGACTTAGACGAAGGGTTAGAAGGCACGATTATCAAGTTTGCAGACGACACCAAACTGGGAGGGATAGCCAACACTCCAGAAGACAGGAGCAGAATTCAAAACGATCTTTACAGCCTAGAGAGATGGGCCAAAACTAACAAAATGAAGTTCAACAGGGACAAATGCAAGCTACTTCACTTCGGCAGAAAACATGAAATGCAAAGATACAGAATGGGGGATGCCTGGCTCGACAGCAGTACATGTGAAAAAGATCTTGGAGTCCTTGTGGACAACAAGTTAAACATGAGCCAGCAATGTGATGCGGCTGCTAAGAAAGCCAATGGGATTTTGGCCTGTATCAATAGGGGAATAGCGTCTAGATCCAGGGAAGTCCTGCTCCCCCTCTATTCTGCCTTGGTCAGACCACACCTGGAATACTGTGTCCAATTCTGGGCACCACAGTTGAAGGGAGATGTTGACAAGCTGGAAAGCGTCCAGAGGAGGGTGACTAAAATGATCAAATGTCTGGAGAACAAGCCCTATGAGGAGAGGCTTAAAGAACTGGGCATGTTTAGCCTGCAGAAGAGAAGGCTAAGAGGAGACATGATAGCCATGTACAAATATGTGAGGGGAAGTCATAGGGAGGAGGGAGCAAGCTTGTTTTCTGCTGCCTTGCAGACTAGGACACGGAACAATAGCTTCAAACTACAGGAAAGGAGATTCCACCTGAACATCAGGAAGAACTTCCTCACTGTGAGAGCTGTTCGGCAGTGGAACTCTCTCCCCTGGACTGTAGTGGAGGCTCCTTCTTTGGAGGCTTTTAAACAGAGGCTGGATGGCCATCTGTCGGGGGTGCTTTGAATGCGATTTCCTGCTTCTTGGCAGGGGGTTGGACTGGATGGCCCATGAGGTCTCTTCCAACTCTACTATTCTATGATTCTGTGATTGTATGTGATTGGGTGAAGTACGAGCGTTATTTTGAAGAAACCTAATGATCTTAAAAAACTGCAATTCCCATGATTCCTGGCATTAAGCCTTGGCAGTTAAAATGGTGTCAAACTGCATTAATTCTGTGCAGATGCACTCTGAGTTGTTTTACAATCCTACCGTGTATGTAATCACTAGCTGTTGGAATTGTGCCTTGGAGGGCCAGTTTATATTTTCACAGTGGAAATGATATTTTCTCAATGGCCATTTCCATGAACACCATAGCTGCCAATTTCTGACCCAAATGCAGTCTTCAAAGACAGAGCCATGCTCAGTATGTTTCAGTCATCGATTCTGTCAGTCCTAAGTGCACTGAAGCCAATGGAGCTTGTGGACAGAAAGCCTTCATTGTTAGTTTTGCTTGGTAAGAGCTAAAAGAAAATGAAAGGGGAATAAAGAGAAGATGCCTGAGGAAATAAGATACCTGGTCTGGTCAACTTCTCTGCTGTCAATCAGCAAAACACATGACATAGTTTAATTTTATGGAATCCTGGGAGCTGTCGTTTTACAAGGTCTTTGGCATCCTCTGCCAAAGAGTTCTGGTGCCTCATCAAACAACAAATCCTTGATTTCCACAGCATTGATTCATGACAGTTAAAATGGTGTCTAGCTGCATTAGTTCTACAGTTTACCACAAATTTCATAGAGTTTTTTAAGGCAAGCAATACTCAGAAGTGGCTTTGCCTGTTCTTTCCCCTGTATATCACAAAATCTATGCAAAATACAAGTTCCTTGTACTTGAGGAAAGTATGGCTGGATCTACACTCCCAAATAATGCAGTTTGACTTTCATTGAATTGCGTTATATGGGTTTACCCTGATCATCTCATGCAGTTGAAACAGCATTATTTGGCAGTGTAGAGCCAGCCTATGTTGGTTTTTAATATCACAGGTATATGTGCAAGAATAAGTTTGCACAGAAGACAAATATGCAGTCCTATATTTCCTCAGGGTTGGTCTGGGGGCTTGAATTATTTAGATTAGCAAGAGAGGGAAAAGATAAGCCATCACCTTTCAACCTGACCCTTGGATTTGCTATGCTGTTTTATAGAATTGTGCCATGTGAATTTTATTCAGCTCATGATTTTTTTAATACCTTTTAACATTCAGCTGCAAAGGTCAGGTGATGAGTTATTTTATTTGAAAAACAAACCCCATCATTGATGCATAGCAGCCTTGCGTCTGCTTGCAGAGTTATTTTTAAATTCAGGATTTGTTTACATATGCAAATATGCTTTTCCCCCAGAATGATTTCGCACATAGATCAAGCAGGCTACCTTATTTTTCATCTGAAGAAGTTGTTTGTATGTGTTAATCTCCCTTTTTAAATACCACATATTTTTCATAATCATTATTGCTGCATTTCAAAACCAGAGCTGTCCTTTTTGGCACGGCTATCCAGTCACTTCTGTGGCACACGTATATTAAACATCCCACAGAAATGGCACAAGGCTCAGTCTTCAAATGCATGTCATCAAATAATAACCACTTGGCATTAAATCTCAAGGGAGCTGTCTCATTGCTTATAAAGGAACAGCTTCCATAGGGGAAACACACTGACTTTGTGATTTATTGGTGCTTAAAATTAAACACCTGATGCTGAATTAAGAGCAGGTGTTCAGCAACTTTATCTTTGGAAGTTTCCAGTTATTGCCAGCTAGCAGAAGGGCTATTTGAGAAGCAGTGGGTTGCATAAATTACAAACATCACTTAATTTTGATATGGTACTTATATACACATACAACTTTCATTTGAGGTCCTATTGGTTTGAGGTCCTGTTTGCCTGCATTGTTAACTAAATGGTGATTGCCAATTGAGTTACCAGTTTCAAAACAATATTTCTTATCTCACACATACTATATATTCATGTATAAGTCTAGAAGTTTAGTCAAAAAATTACCCAAAGAGCCTGGGTTGACTTATCCACAGGCCAACAGGATTACTATAGCTTAACTCTTACCAAAAAAGGAGTAATTCCTTCTCTGAGTGGTGGCAAAAGGGGTTAGGCCGGTGGTTCTCAACCCGGGGCCCCCAGATGTTTTTGGCCTACAGCTCCCAGAAATTCCAACCAGTTTACCAGTTGTTAGGATTTCTGGATGTTGAAGGCCAAAAACATCTGGGGACCCCAGGTAGAGAACCACTGTGTTAGCATCCCTAGAGGAGCTAAAAGGAGGACCAACATCTTCTAATCTCTTTATAGTCGTCTAGCTTCTGACATTTCTGATGGTGGCCATGAGTGGCTTGCCACTGAGATGGCATTGGTGCTTTCTCCTCTCTGCAGAGTGATCCTCGACTTTTCCACCAGTCATAGCAAAACCAATAATTTTGGCCCCAAAACCTGCCCTTGATTTATACATGAGGTTGACTCAGGCCTGTAACAAGGGTGGGGGGTTAGGGGTTCAACCCCCTCCCCCCTGAAATTTTTCAGGTTATAAAAAAACCCTGGTTTACTCATAGATTTTAACTGGTTATCCAAATCCCCATGCTAAGTCTATGAGACGCAAAACATTAAGAGTCCCTCCAGGCACTATCTCAAGCAGATATTGACAGGTCTGAACCCGGGGGGCAGGTGGGGCAGGGGTTCAAACCCCCCCCCCCCCAAATTTTCAAAACTCCTCCTGAAATTTTTTTCTGGCTACGGCCCTGGGTTGACTTATACATGAATATATATGGTAGTTGGCAAGCCTGTTAGCCCCATGCTACTGATAGACAGCAGTCAGATTTAAGCTTACAGACAGTGACTGTTTATGCATTTTTATAGGAAAAGCTTATTAAAGGGTCCAGATGATGTGAAATATTTTTTTATGGTGTCAGATATGAATTGAGGCAAGTTGCTATTGGTAGGAGAGGATGGGCCATGTACAAAAACATTGCCCAGGGGATGCCTGGATGTGTTACCATCCTGCTAGGAGGCTTCTCTCATGTCCCCACATGGGAAGCTAGGGCTCACCTCATCTCACAGATTTGAAACCCCAACCTTCAGGTCAGCAGTTTAGTCGACATAAGGGGTTAACCCATTGCACCGCCGCGGCCCTCCCAATATGAATCTGTCCAAGATTTAAGACCGATGGGACCCATTCTGTCACAGGCATTTGGTGAAGATGATAGGAAATATATGGTTGCTCCCCGACAACGTAATTCCCTCCCATGGGAAGCAAGGTTGCTCTGCTCTATATCTGTTAGCATGTTTATATTACTTAGGCCTTTGAGCATTAACTGCTACAGAAGGTGTTTTAACTGTGTTGTGTTATGTATTAATCATTTTACTAGTCTTTTAGAACAGTTTTAAATCAGGATTGTTTAATATTCCTTTTAAAAATGTATTATCCATTTTTTAAAATTCTGTTTTGCTTTAATTCATATTGTGAACTGCCTTGGGAGCAAGGATGAGAAAAAGGTGGGATAAAAATGTATAAAAGGAAAACAAACAAAGTTGCCTAGTTCTGCATTTGAAAGCATATTAACACCACCCCACTAACTTGTCATGATATTTCAGTTTATTGAAGAAATTTTTCCCAGGTCTTTAGGCACATCTAGACTGAGCATTTAGGGCTGTTTGAAAATGCTATTGAAGAATGTGATTTCACTTTGCAGATTCTTAGATTGTAAACCCTGGAACCAGTTCAAAGCCCTGATGGTGATTATACCATCAGGGTGACTTCCAACTGGTCCCAGGATCTGCAGTATCCACAGCTTGACATACACATTTTTTCCAACTCTCCCTTCAGAATATGAATGTCAGTAATGTGCTTTGAGTGTCTGCACAGAGATCTGCATTTTGCGGAGCCAGTTTTGCCATTGGATGGGGTGTGTTGATGCTCAGTAGGGGCTTCATTTCAGACTTCCCCTAACCTTGCCTGTATCAGATTACTGGGCTTAAAGCACACTTTAGCTCATTTTCACAGCTAGCTCCTGCTTTTAGGAGACAGCTTGAACCTGGATTAAATGGTCTGTGTAGATGGGGTCTTCATTTGGTGGTTGAGAAGGGCCATTTTAAAGCTGCTTCTAAAACCCAGTCTTTTCAATGGTAGCACTGCTACTGTGAATGCTCCTTCTGAAAGAACATGGATGGTAACAATTCCAATGCCATGGTACTGCCAGGTAAAGGCTTCTGTTATTAGCATAGTCCTTTTGAACCATCATACTGTTCTCTGCTGCTGTTCTTATACTCTCTTATATTGTGTTGAGTGTTCTTGATTTTATTTGCTTTTATATATCTTTACCTGTCTCCTTTCCTGTAACTGCCAGAGGGATTTGTCAAAAAACTTTTATCACAACCCTTCCCGTGTAAATAGTTTTCTTATTCCACTTTTGCCACCTTTCTGGCCCCATCTATACTACCATATAATGCAGTTTTAAACTTCACTGTATAGTCAGTGTAGACTCATAGAATGCAGTTTAACATATGTATTTTGTATTGCATTTTAGTCCTTACAGTATGTATTTTAATATAATTATTGTTGCTGTAGTAGTTGCATTCAACTGCACTATATGAATCCACTACACTGACCATGTATTATATGGCAGTGTAGAAGGGGGTCTCTGTGTCATTTCTAAGGGTGTATCTACAGTGTAGAATTAAGGCAGTTTGATACTACTTTAACTGACACAGCTCAATCCTATAAAAACACATAAGTTGTACTTTCACAAGATCTTTAGCCTTCTTTGCCAAAGAGTGCTGGACCCCCACCAAACAGGGGGTTTGCATTAGTCACTGGAAAGGTAGAACGGGAAACGTAATGTTGGTGGGCAGGAAAAGAGATTTAAGTTGGGCTTAAGCCAACCTTAAAAACTGTGGCATAGACACTGAGAACTGGGAAGCCCTGGCCCTTGAGCGCTCTAATTGGAGGTCAGCTGTGATCAGCAGTGCTGCGGAGTTTGTAAAGGCACGAATGGAGGGCTTAAGGGAGAAACATGCCAAGAGGAAGGCCTGTCAAGCCAACTCTGACCGGGACCACCTTCCACCTGGAAACTGATGTCCTCACTGTGGGAGAACATGCAGATCAAGAATAGGTCTCTTCAGCCACCTAAGAACCCATCCTAAAGACCCCACAACTGGAAGACCATCATCCTCGAACTACGAGGGATTACCTAAGTAAGTAAAAGTAAGTAAATTAAGTAAGTAGGAAAGGTAGAACCAAACAACAACCAAAAAACCCCTGCTCTTATAGTGATTATGTCTTTCCGCTTTTGGTTCTGAATGGAGACTTGTGGAAAGTTGGAAGTGAAGCCATCTCAAAAGAACTGTATTTACATGAGTGGTTTCCAAAATGTATAACTTAGGACATCTGCAGTGCTGCAGTCTTTAAATAATATGTGATATGTTGTGAAGCTGTACAGCTGTACTGCAGCAAGACCTACCATGTGCAAAGGGACAGGATCTAACACACTCCGTGGCAGGCTGGACTCCTGCTTGTATTCTGTTTTTGCTGTGATAGGTACTTATACATTATGCGGAGTAAGCAAAGTTGCCTGCCTAGATAAATGGCCCTGCATATGTTACTCTCTGGAGTCTACAGAATATGCATGAATCTCTATAGATTTAGATTAAATCCTCTGCTTTACCAGAAACTTCAATGTGACCTTGACTAAAGGCTTTAATCTCAATTTTTTTTTGCATTTCAATATACTGGACAATGTGAAATGTTCTCATTATCTTTATGTACATTCATTTATATATACGTTTATCACATACATTCCCACCAACATAATGACAGAAGCAAAACCATTTTTTCCCTGTAGTTGTTATCAAGGAACTCTTGCTAATGAGGAGGCAAGTACATTATGATGATGATGATGTCTCGGAACTTGGGATTATTTTTACACATTTAAATGATTACAAGTCATTTAAAAACATACACAATGTCAATATACATTCTTGATTTGATTATTTGAGGGTTTGATTAATATCAGATCAGAAGTGGACCATAGAGTCATGCTGGAGAACTTAGGGATTCCCAGATAAAACACTTTTAGGTCTTCCAAGGCAATACTACGGTCGGTTTTTGGTGAAATTTGGTCATACCAGTGGACTTCAAGATTCTCAGAAAGGTGAATACTCAGGTTTAAAAAAGTGGGTTTTTTTATTTTCTGCAATTCCACTTTTGCAAGGATCCTGTGCCCCTAACCCCAGCAAATGTAGACGGCTCAATGTATTAATTGTGTGCAGAATAACAGATGTTATTCTGCACACAAAATTTTCTGCAAAAGAAGCAGCATTTTGCACAGAAAAGCGTGGTTTAATGCACAAAACAACCACATGTGAATTTTGCATAGTGTAAGTCTGTACTAAGACTATATTAATCAACACAAGATCCTTCTCAATATGGTTCCTTGACACTCATTTTTCAATCATTTCCCAAATATTTTTGAATATTTCTTCCATCCTAATGCTGTCCTGCATCATTTAGCCTGGATACAGAGTTATTGGTTCATTTCAAACATGAACTGACCCTCATGTGAAGAATGTTACCTCAGGGCTAAAAGCTTGAATGAAACAATGTGCACTGTGTAATGAAATTGTCCCCATGTCCGCACTACCATTTCTTTCAACCCTTGAACAAAATTCTGACTCTTATCTATCCATCAGTACACAACATTATCACAATGCACAATTCTATTATCTACCCTAGAATTCAAATATTTACTGTCATGCTCATAGGAAGTTTACATATAATTATGATAATGCTGTGGGAAAACTCATACAACATCCATTGACAAGACGAGATGGTTGCAAAATCCTTTATTTATTTTCATTATTCAATCAGCTATATCTTTTCAAGTGAGATCGGTGGATTGTGGAATAAAGGGGGACTGTATGAAGTGTTGCTATTTAAAATGAATGCATTTTACTATGAAGTTTAAAAAGTATGCTGCTAAGAGACTATGTAACTCTTGCTACTTTGTTTGATTGCTAATGAGTGCACAGTATTAATCTTAGCAACAATCATGGGGGAGAAAGGGAGGGGAAAGAGGTGGCATTTTGCATGAAATCAAGGAAATGAGCAAGTTACACAGAAGGGGTTATGGTTTTAATTTCCAGAATACAAAATGCACTGCTCCTGGCAGCAAGAAACCACATGCCCAGTTTCTGTGAAGTTTCCTCATCAAGCATGCATAAGTCATAGATTCTTAATACATTCCGTTCTTTGCAGGAAATCCATGTTTTCCCCATGCAGTGACATTAATTGTTGAAAATGAAAATGCCCCTGTTATCCAAGCTAAATCCAAAACCAAACAAAAGCTTAAGGGTTGGCACACCTACACACTCTTTAGTACTAAAGGAACTTCCATCCTCTAAACAAAATGACTGATAGTTGTTGAAGCCATTGGAATGCTATTCAGGTCTGCTACAATAGTTAATTAAATGAGCAGTGAAGTCAGGAAATGCTGGTGTTTGGCAAACTGAAATCTAGCCCCTGAGGCCTGAATCATCAGGCTGCTTAGCATGGTACTGAAGGCTAAATGATGTTGCTCATCCTCTGCAACTATATCCCAATTTGACAGGGACAGTCCCAATTCATCCTCTGCCATCCCAATTTTCAACTGCTTTTAAAATGTGCCTATCTCCTTTTTCTAGTTTCCTCTTTCTCTGTTGCTGCCCTTCCCTCTAGACTCAGGCAAAAACAAACAGCTGCACCCTCTTGAGCCTTTTATGTTGTTCCTTAGTAATATTTTTTACTATCTTAACCACATTTAACACACTATCTTAAACACACCAGGATTCCCCTGGTGGCACAGTGTGTTAAAGCGCTGAGCTGCTGAACTTGCGGACCAAAAGGTCCCAGGTTCAAATCCCGGGAGCTGAATGAGCACCCGCTGTTAGCCCCAGCTCCTGCCAACCTAGCAATTCGAAAACATGCAAATGTGAGTAGATCAATAGGTACCGCTCCAGCGAGAAGGTAACAGTGCTCCATGCAGTCATGCCGGCCACATGACCTGGAGATGTCTATGGACAATGCTGGCTCTTCGGCTTAGAAATGGAGATGAGCACCAACCCCCAGAGTCGGTCACGACTAGATTTAACGTCAGGGGAAACCTTGACCTTTACCTTAACCACATTTCAGTGTTTTTTAGCCCCATGTGTCATGTTTTTCAGATGAGGACAGTAAGGCCCCTGTAGCCAAAAAGGCCATAGCTGCCAAAAAAACTATGGATATAACCAATCACCATTAATTTAGCTTACTTCCTGGTCCAGTATACCATGGAGTTGTCTTGGAGATCCTAGGCCCCATCTACACTGCCACATATAATGCAATTTCATAGTGCAATTAAACTGCATTATATGGCAGTGTGGACTCATATAATGCAGTTCAGTGCAGTTAAACTGCATTATGAAACTGCATTATATGGTAGTATAAATGGGGCCCTTGAGTGAATCTACACTGTCAAATTAATGCAATTTGATACTACTTTACCAGCCATGACTAAATGCTAGGGAATCCTGGAATTTTTGGTGAGGCATCAGCACTTTTTAACAGAGAAGGCTAAAGCACTCAAGGAACATCCAACTCCTATTCCTCCTCCTCCTCCTCCTCCTCCTCATCTGTGGTCTATGCAAAGATTCTACATATTAGTTTGTCTATATAAAGATATACTTTAATTGATTGAATTGTCTGTAATATTTTTATATTGTGTTTTATTGTAAGCCGCCCTGTGTCACCTATGGGTGAGAAGGGCAGGATATAAGTATTGTAATAAATAAATAAATAAATAAATAAAACCACAAGTTACAAAAATATTTAAAATCATAAATTACAAATGACATGAAAGCAATACAATGCAAACAGCCCCCACACTTGGTGATGAATTTGAATAGCAACTTCATGCAGCATGTGGGAAATTTCCATGCTTTTGGTATAAAATCCAGAATCCCTTCACTAGCATGGTCTTTTTGTAGTAGTCCAGTAAAAGAACATTTCCCCATTTACTGCTCCTGACTTAGGCAGATTTCGAATCTGTGGACCTAGATTTTATTTGTAAGTTTCTTAATTGTGACCAAAATATCAAGGATGTCCTATTCAACCCAGGAAACATTTATTTCTCTTGCTCAGTTTAATTTTAATATTTTTGGTTGTAATTTCATGTTTTCATTGTTGTTTAAAGAGATTTCCCAGGGGTAAAACTGTTTAACTGCTTTCCTCTCTGCCTTATTTTTCAGAATTCTAAAGGGGCTCCTTGAGTTTAATTGCATGTGAGAAGTGAAAAGCAACAACCATGGCTGATTTGTCCAGAGGGGTGTCATTGCTTGGGTTGTGCAGGCCCACTTTTAAATTAGTTCTTTTCATAAAGATCTGCTTCTCTCTCTGTTTCCGCCACCTCTTTCTTTCTTCTGTTTTCTCTGCCAATTTCAAAAACTTTTAGATTATTTTCAGCCTACCCTCAAACAATTTATACATCCAGCTGATGTCATTTTGTTTCAGAAGAATTATTGCGGTAGTTATGCCATTGTTGCATGATAGAGCAGTGGGTGCTTATGAAACAATATTTGTTTTATTTACCATATATTTTCAAGTGTAAGTCAACTATATGTATTAGTTGAGGGCAGGCTTTGGGGCCAAAATTATGGATTTTGATGAGAATGATGGCTAAGCCAAGGGTCATTCTGTGGAGAAGGGAAGGCTCCAGGATCTGCTGACCCTGGCCCAAAAACATTTTCCTTCCCAGGCATTCAAAAAGGCCATAAATTGCATAGCAGCAGAGAGAGTAGAGACGGCAGTGCTTCCTGTAGATTCTCCTGTGATGGACTAAGTTCTCAAGCTTTGGCACTCTACTTAGAGAAGGAGACGGTTACTTTTGGTTAAAAGATAAGGTACATATTTACTAGGGCTGTGCAATTGATGAAAAAATGATTCACAGCTCATTACAAAATTAGGGGGCACTGGTGTTTTGTTTCTAAAGTGTTTCTAAAGTTTCGTTAGTGAAAATTTTGTTACCATAACAAGAGTAATAAAATTTTGTTACTTTTTTGTTATAGTAATTGTGCAAGTTATAAACAATATTTGTTTTTAAAAAACTATAAAAGCTATCTTTTTGAATTTTCTGTACAATGACAAGGGAAATAATGGAAATGCTCAATATAAAACCCAATATCCAAGAAAGGGGAACACTGGGCCATTATATTAATCTTCTATGCAAGCAAAGGGAATCTCAAAATTCTACAAAAAATACTTTTACAGTAAACAGAGCAAGAAATGTCAAATATCCAAACTGGGTTTAAAAAAGTAAGAGGGACTAGGGATCATATTGCAAACATATCTTGGATAATGGAGTATACAAAATAATTTCTGCACAAAATTAGCCTGTTCTTTATAAGGCCCTTGATTTCATAGATTATTAAAAAAAACTATGGCTCACTCTTAAAGAAATGGGTGCATCATATTTGATTGTTCTAATATCTAATCTAGACTTGTGATGTAAGGACAAGATACCACCATTAGGATGGAATATGGAGAAACATGGAAAACTATACTTTATTCCCCTATGTATTTAAATTGTATGCTGAGCATATCAAATGTAAAGTGGAATTACACTCAGAAGGAGATGTGAAAATTGAAAGGATGCACATGAACTATTGAAGATATGTAGATGATAGTATACTACTAATAAAAAACAACAAAGACTTGAAACGACTAATGAAGAAAGTTAAGGATAGTGAAAAAGCAGATTTACAGTTGAACATTAAGAAAATAAAAATAATGACCACATTTGATTTTCCTAACTTTAAAGTAGGTGGTGCAGACATTGAATAAGTTAAACATCTTCAATCTGGTTTAGTTATTTTAAAAAATTGGAGACGGCAGTCAAGAAATCAGAAGAAGGCTAGGATTTGAAAGGGCAACTTGAAGACAAGATCCTCAAGTTAAAGATACATAATTAACTACAAATGTCTGGATTGTCTATGTATGGTTGTAATAACTGGATAGTGAGGAACACTGATAAAAACACTGGCATCACATTGAAATATGGTACTGGAGCAAAGTTCTGCGCATAAGATGGACTTCCAAAAAGACAAACAAATGTGCTCTAGAGCCATTCAAGTCTCAGCTGTCCCTAAAAGTCAAGATGACTAAACTGAGATGGTCATATCATATCATGATGGTCAGATCATGAGAAGAAATGACCTATTAGAAAGACAATAATGCTTGGCAAGATAGAAGGCAGTAGGAAAGGAATACAACCGCATTCCAAACAGGTTGCCTTGATGGCAATCAACAACATTAATGCTCTTGCAGAAAGGAGAGACAGGGTGAGGACCCTTTGACACTTAGTTAAAACCCAGGAGGAAACAGGTTTAAAAACCCACTTCCTCCTGGGTTTCAGTCCCCACTCCCTCCCACAACACTGGGCTTTCCCTCAGGGTGAGGGGTGGCTAAATGCCATAGGACTTTATTTTAAGGTTCAGAACTTTGCAGGGAAAACCTAGTTTACTCTTCATTAATCCAGGTCTACCTATCACGGGCTTTAGGGTCTGTGTATAAATACCCTTAGAGTGTTTGTGCTATTTCATATTCAATAATTGACCTGTGCAATGGCCATGTAGTGGTTTTGTTTTCTAGGTGAGGATGAAAAAAAAGAGATTAATGAATTGTAGATTGTGGGATCTGCTGGAGAGCTTTGAGTTTATTTGAGATGCATTTATCTCCTTGTATAGTCACTAGAAAAAATATCAAGATTTAATTAATAAACTTAATAGGCTTGAGGTGATCTGATCAATAAAAAAACACACAATGGAATGATAGTAAACAGAATATCGAACCATCTGTAGGCAGGTACAAGATTTGTTTTAGAATTGATCATGCTGCAACATTATTGGTTTGCTAAGAGAATGTGTAAAGCGATGTACTCCCCCCACTCCCGGTAATTCAAACCACAGGCAAGCAGAAATTCTAGACTACTTTTACAGGCAAGAAATTATCAGAGGACACAAGTAGTAGATATCCTACTTTGCACACAGGAAAGCTTTAAGCACTCTTCTTCCATCACCAGCTCTATAAAAAAGGACTTCGAAAGAGTTTGTCAATCAGAAAAGTGGGGTCAAGATCTTGTCTTTTTTCTCAATTTTCTCGCATAAAATCCACCATACCATTTATTGATATTACTCCTCTGACAGCTACTACCTCCATGTTTATAATGCTACCTTATTCCTGTGGTGGATGCACAAGGGAAACTCTGCTTCCTTAGTGAACAGCCAAGGAATCTGGCAGGATGGAGCATGAAGCCTGGATCACTCCCAGCCCTTATAATCTCTCTTCTAGTGCTGTGCTTCTGGTCTGGGCCAACAGAGCTTCCATTCAACTCCCCACAGTTGAAGAAGGAACAGCAGTAAAATCCAGATTGGATTTGCTGCCCTACAGTGATGAATCTATTGGCTATCTCTGTTTTGTTTTGTTTTGTTTAATTTTTACCTTTTATTTTTCAAACTCTCTGGTTCTTTTCACCTCCCATACAAAGAAACCTAGGGATTTTGTCAAATTCATTCATCCTGGAATGAAATGAAATGGAACTGACTTGTTGTCACCCAACTGCGCTGGCCAGATTTAATAGACATCTGGAGACAAACTTTATAGATAAGATAATAATATAATAATGTTCTTTATTCATATTCCGTTTTATCTCCCCGAGGGGACTCAGAGCAGATTACAGGTATATATATGGCAAAAATTCAATGCAGTTATACAATTGACAAAGACAGACAGTACATAAACAGAGGCAAGGCTTCCTTCTTTTAATCTCCGGCATCTGGCTGTGCTCGATTTGGCCATGGGGAGGTGTTGTTGTTTCACTTTCCACGCCAAGGAGCTTGTCGTCCATGGACACCTTCCTGGTCAGATTTTGCCAGCATGTTTTTCAGGATGCCTTTTACCTCCCTGCCAAAGCGGTATCTATTTATCTACTTACATTGTTGTTTTCAAACTGCTAGGTAAGCAGAAACCGGGCTGATAGCGGGAGCTCACCCCCACCCATGGCTTTGAACTGCCTGCCTTCCGGTCAGCAGGATGTTCTATAGCTGACAGTTTAACCCACTGTGCCAGCTGTGGCCAGCTCCAAATTAGCAACACAAGCATGATTGTACACAAAACCATTTTATTAGATCACTTTGCTTATTTGAGTATACAGAGGAAGCATACAAAACCCTCAATCTGGGAAGAGTGTAGCTTTTCTCTCCTTCACTATTTTTTTCAAATAATCTTTAATTCTTTCCATGAGAACCACCATGTTGAAATGGTTTGAGTGTTGTACTATGAGTCTAGAAACCAGAATTCAAACCCTATCGCACCTTGGAAACCCACTGGCTGATCTTGGGCAAGTCACAGCTTTAGAGAAAGCCAAGGGCAAATCTCACTTTTGAATAAATCTTACCAAGAAAACCTCATGAGAGTGTTGCCAAAAACGTCAGAAGCACACAACAGTGTCCATCCCATGAGAAATTTGCAAATCTGAGGGAATTCACATTGAAACGAAAGTCTCACTCATCCCTTCTATGGATCATGGAAATCTTTGGAGGGAAGAAATAGGTGTTAGAACTGATGAGCTTGATTGCCGTTTCTACATCACACCTTAATTTCTCCCTGAATGAACAAACAGAGAGCTTCTGTGTGAGAACAGCAGTATTGTGAAAGTGCAAGCTGCAATCCTATTATAAATAGCACATTGTGCTTTCAGTGAATCTTCTTGAGAAATGCAACTGCAAGAATTGGGTAGCAATTAATTTTCTCTTTTTGAGAATGTAAGAGTTTTGATCTTAAACCATTGCCCCTGGATAGGATGGCAAGGCAGAATGCAAAATGGATAATGAGCATTTATAGCATTCTGTTGTCATTAAATAAATGTTATATTTACAAACCCAGGTGCACATACAGAACTGGAGTTTATCACTGTAGAAAGGAATAGTGGATGAAAGCACAACAACAAAAGACACCAGGCTGACCCCACCATTCGTCAGAGTGAAGCAGCCATTTGAGGAAGCAAGTGTTTTCATGGATTTAATGGAAAGGAAGGAAATTGTTAGTTATTTTTTATTTGTGAACATTGTATCTTTTCAAGCAGGGAGGAAGAGAGGCACTTATGGGATTTACTGCCTTATGTACCAAATTAACTTGGCTGGCCTTGTTGTATCTGGACATGGATGGCAACACAATGTCTTGGTCAGTCTGGGGAATACACTCCCTCCGTACATGGAAGATGTCAAACAGCCGTCTGCTTTTCCCTGCTGTCATTTTAGAATTGCACAAAAACACAGAAGCAAGATAGAAAACCACTAGATTTGATGTGTTATTTGTGACTGTACATTTTCCAGTGAAATCACTCTGCAATATCTGTTGTTCTGTTTCATCATTATTGAGAAGAGTATATTAGAAAATGGGTTGTATCATGTGGCTGAGCCATTGGAAAATAGTTGAATACGTGTCTGACAATTTCAAAAGCTTGAGATTTGTGGAGTTCTCTGTATGGTTTGTTGGGGTAATTTGATTATAATAGAGATGCTGTGTTGAATGGAAAAGTGACATTTTACATTCTGAACTATAAAGCAGTTTCAATGGCTGTTTTTTTTTCACAATTTAGGTTCATTTAATTTCCCAGTGACAAAGATTTCTTTTTCCTTCTCCTTCTTTTATGCACCTATATCTGGAGCATTCTTCCCCCCATGGCATCTCTGGAGTCTGAAATAATAGGCCATTTATCCTTTAATCCAAATTTCTATAAAATATTCCAACATTGTGCTTCCATTTCCAACATTTTGCAGAGTGGATACAGTCAGTCTGCCAGACTGGTGTCAAATGCCATATGTACAATCATTACTTAAAGTAAACTTCAAATTCTTCATCCATGCCTTCTCCCATTGTTCCAACTGAATCTGTGTACCTGTATTTAAAGCCTAGTCCAGCTAGGCTGTGCTAGCTAGGACCAGGATCCAACTAGGTCAATTGTGTAAGTGGTTGAACTTTCCCAAAACTTTGTATGGGAATCGTCTGGCTCCCTGTGTAAGTTTAGATGCATTGCTTCCTCATTTGCCAGGCTAGATGGTTGCAGTTCTGTCCCCTTAACAAAATGAGAAGGCTGTTGATATGTCCAAAGGAGTGTGCTTGCAACATCCAGCCAACTTTCTGAGTGTTGGGGCTGCCCACTCCTGGTGACGGGCTGTGTCCTGCTAGGATCCAAAATAAATAAGCTGATAGGGCATTTCCATTTACCAGAATTTTATTGGAACTGATCAAATACAGAAATTGAATATCTTCCTGTGCTTTCTCTTAGAGCATTTCCATTTCCCATAGTACTATGAAAACAGAGGAGTCAGGGGGATAGAGATCTAGACTGCTTATATGTTGTTCAGATTTCACATATTGAAAACACTGATCCCATCTACTGCCATATAATCCAGTTTCAGAATACAGATTAACTGCATTCAATTGGATTATATGGCAGCATAGACTCATATAATCCAGTTCAAAGCAATCAATCTGCATTCTGAAACTGGATTATCTTCGTGACCGCGTTGTCCCCTATGAACCCACCCGGTCGCTAAGATCTTCCGGGGAGGCCCTCCTCTCGCTTCCGCCCTCCTCACAACTGCGTTTGGTGGGGACGAGAGAGAGGCCCTTCTCAGCCGTGGCCCCCCGACTCTGGAACTCCCTCCCCAGGGAGATTAGGTTGGCTCCCTCTCTATCTTCCTTCAGGAAACAACTGAAGACTTGGATGTTTCAGCAGGCTTTCGGAGATACAGTCATTAATTAATCAGCCCCAGAGGGTTTTTAATAATCTATCCTGTATTTATTACGGTCTTGCCTTTTATGTGTTTTTAATGTATTTTTATCCTGTATTGTTGTTTTAATTGATATATTGCATTACTCTTTTATCTGTTTTATATTGCGATTGTATTATGTTGCTTATATTTTGTCCTTGTGTTGTTTGGGCCTCTGCCCCATGTAAGCCGCCCCGAGTCCCCACGGGGAGATGGTGGCGGGGTATAAATAAAGTTTTTTATTATTATTATTATTATTATTATTATTATTATTATTATTATTATTATTATTATTATTATTATATAGCAGTGTAGACCCATCTTAAATTTGAGGCCCCATCTACACTGATCATATAATCCAGTTTCTGAAGGCAGATTATCAACTTTAAACTGGATTGTATGAGTTTACACTACCATATAATCCAGTTTAAAGCAGATAATCTGCATTCAGAAACTAGATTATATGACAGTGCAGATGGGGCCTGAGTTCCAGTCCTTCTGTTCTTGTTTTCATTGACTCCAGTGCTCTCTGGACCTAGAGACATCCAGATCTGCTGGAATCTCCTCTTTATCTCCCACGTGAGATCACGCCAACGTAAAGGGCTTTACTTAATAGCTCACTATGAGGAGCTTGTGGGTGAATCTACACTATATAATTGATGCAGTTTGACACTACTTTAGCTGCAGTTGCTCAATGCTATGGAATCTTGAGATCTCTATTTTGGTGAGGCATCAGCACTTTTGGACAGAGAAGACTAATGACCTTGTAAAACTATGACACCCATGATTCCATAGCACATAGAATTGCACAATATTCATTTGAAAACAAAAAGGCAAATATAGATGGATTCCTCATATGTGGTGCATGTGCATTTTCACTACCTACAGGGGTTGTAAGAGAGTCTCCTAGTTAAGCTTATTTTAGGTAAAGGAAGGAGGATTTGGCTCTTTTTCAAAAAACAGATTTCCATTCACATATTTCTTAGTTTGGCAGACTGTTTGCTCCAGCATCAGGTGCCTGCCTTCCTTTCTTCCCAACTTGACACATCCGTCACTACAACTGTGCTCATGTAGTCTTTCTGTATGACATCTTCGTACTGGATATGAAGCCTCTTCTTGGCTGCAAAGGTTAGATTCGCGGTGGGAGTCTGCTGGAACAAAGGGAATAAAATGTTAAAATGTCAAGTTTCTTCCAATAAAGACTAGAAGGCACTGTAGGATGAGGATAATAATAAAACCCACCGTTTCTAACGACACTAGCTCCCGGGCCTGCTAACCTAAATAGATATTTCCAATGTTGATTATAATAGACTTTCTCCCATTTGCTAGGATTGGCTTATTTAAACTTGATTTAGATTTGAGAACCCACTGCAGGGTGCCCTCAATTTGAGAGGCAATGGTGAAAAATGTAGTCTCGGCAGTATACCGACTCTGCCGCCAACAAAGTTAACAGTGCTTTCTATAAGAATTGCAATTGCGGCTTCTCTTAATGGAAACATCATTGTTCAGGGCACATTTTCACTTGGGTAACCAAGTAGGCTGCGTTTGTTATGAAAATGAATATACTGAATAAAATCTGTTTATGTAACCATATAGACATAGCTTTATGCCTCTGCTCCTTTGTGAACCACTTCATTATAATGACAATCACTAAGGAAGAGTAGGACTGGGAAGAATGCTGTGTGCTACTTCTCTATACAGTACTTCTACTCAACAATTATTCTATATAGTAATTGTTTCTCTGACTGTCTGGTGGACTGACTATATCCACTCTGCAAAATTATAGCAGTTTGAAACCACATTGATTGCTGTGGCTCAATGTGATGGAAATCTAGGATGTGTAGTTTTTTGAGATATCAGCCTTTCTCAATGAGAGAGTTCTGGTGCCACAACAGACTACAAACCCCAGGATTCTATAGGATGAACCCATACAAGTTAAAGTGTTATCAGACTGGTATATATATGCAGTGCTGACAGTCACACGCAGCGATACAAAAACCATGGCTCCTACCCAAAATACTTATAGTGCTATTGTTATGATTGAGCCTCATGGCTCTGCTACTGGGAGACGTGGGCGTAAGACTCCTCGAGAGTCAGATACTCTCGAGGAGCGAGAAAGAAAGCGGCTGCGAGATATCTTTGCAGAACCATCTGACGAGGATTCTTTTGAAGGGTTTACTGAGAGAATGGAGGAAGAGATGGTTAGCTCGGAAGAGGATGACATGGAATGGACTCGTGTAAGGGAGGATTTGGGTGCCACTGGCAATGATAGTATGGGAGGCGATTGGGGACCTTCAGGATTAGATCCATGGGCAGGCTGGAGGGATGGGACGGGATCCACAGCTGGGGATGCTGTGGGGCGTAGTCAGAGGTGTTCCAGCTCTGATGAGGAAAGTGATGAGGAAACGCCCGGGCTAAGGAGGGCAGCTGATAGTGATGAGGACTTGTAACTGGCATAAAATGGGGTTTGGGAGCAATAGCAAATTGCGTTGGGCAAGGTAATCTGGACGAACGCTTGGGATCTGTGTGGGAAGTTTCCTGAAGACGGGTGTGATTCGTTTGCTGACTACGTAAGTTATCCTGGACATTGGGCTCAGACGGCGGGAGGAATTGTGTGGGGTTTGTTTGTGCAACCTCTGCTTAATCTTAATAGCTTTGACCTTCCGTCGTCTTCTTGACGGACGCCATCTGCTTGTACTGGACATACGGACTTCTTGACTACGGCCTCGGATTCTCCTACCTGTGTTGGACCTGGTGAACTACAAACGTCTGCATCTACCTTACGACCTTCGGAACGGATTGGGACCTCGCTGACTGCTAAAGCCCTCGCCTGCTGTGTTGTATCGGGAATCTGCCTGCTGTGTGGAGGAGTAACCTTTAAAGTTACTCAAACATAGCTTTTGGCAGCAGAGAAGTATCTGCTGCCAATTAGTTGCATTCCTTTGAACTCTTTGTTCACCAGCTTCTGTTTTGTTTATTCCCAGGCTGAAGCAAGCTGTTTTGATTTTGCCCGGATTAAACTCCGGTTTAATCCGGTTTATCTTTTGAACGTTTTTCTTGCCTCTTTTTACTTTTAAGGCCAGTGTTTGCCTAGCCCTTGTCTTTTACGGGCATTTTGAGTTCTGTAATTCCAATAAACTCTGTTATCTTTGACCTTGTGGCGTTCTGTCTTTGACAGCTATCATCCCATCTATATAATTTTGGAGTTTGTAATTTGGGGGATCACTACAACTCTGGCTGAGATTTTTAAATACCCTCAATTACAAATCCCAGTATTCCTGAGAATGTTGCTATGGTGGAATTGAAAGCATATTACTGTAAATGTGTAGCATGAAATGTGTAGCATGAAATTACACTATATGTTCTCATAGGAATGTCTGAATGTGTATCATGCTGTCTACTATATGGTGTTTGAGGATGTGCGAATTTACATTCCATTGACAAGATCCTACAGTGCCAATTGTTGGGAATGGAAGAGCCGTTAAGCTCTAATCACCCTCTTTATGAGGTAAATTCCCATTAAAATAGCAGAGTAAAAATTGCAGCAGCGTGAGACTTACGCAGTGTGAGTTTGGAAGGCCTCTGTGTATTCAGGAAGGCAAAGGGCTGCAAAGTTAACTTTAAAGTTTAAAAACATTTATTGAGGTAAAAAGAAATCCATTGATGGATAGAAAAGGTTTGGAGCTAACTAGCTAATCTATCCTGTTCTAATACACATAGATGGATCAAAATAACAAAGGTATAGATAATTACATCTTGACTAATAGAGGACAGAGGTGCATCCTCTCTGGAACAAAGCAGGGAGCTGGAATGGCGACCAACCTCGTGGGTCTCTATCATCTCTAGGGCCATAAACATTCCAAAGGACCAAATTGGGGAAGTTACGTCAAAGCCCTAGGAGAGATCACATTTCTAAAAACATCAAAGGGTGGGCTGACCTAAATAGGATGGGAAACAGGAAACAATGGTGAATCCTATCTAGGCATGCTTTGGAAACGGGGAAAGGATTTCCTCAATCTAACTCTATCATCTACCTGGCTACATTTAGACTTGAATGGTCCAGGATGAATCCCAACACCAACATACCACTTTTTTAGCATCCTAGGATACTTCCCCGCCAGTCCAGCAATGGATGGATGGGCATGCTGCCTTTTTCCAAAAATTGAACCCAAGGTGACTCATGAGAAAGGCTTTTTTAAAAAGCTATAAACAAACATTGTAATACAAACAAATAAAAAACAAACTATCCAATTAAAACAGCACATTTAAATTATTTAAGCATTTAAAATGAAACTATGACAATAAAAGTACAGCATCCTCTCCCTCCATTAGAATATTGTTTTTTGCAGCAGCCAGTTTATACACCAAATCCTATCTAAATTAAACTCTTCTAGTAGAGTCCCCTCTTCGGCCCCCTCTCTTTCTACTCTTCTAGTAGAAAGAAAGGGGACAGAGATCACATTAGAGCTCTAAAGCACAGGTCCATGTTTCCCTATTGCTCATGCAGAATTTTGGGAAATATAGCTTAGTGAAGCCAAGGATTCCTCTGGCTGAGAATTTCAAAGGCTTTGCCCTAAACTATATTTCCCAGAATTCTGCATGAGCAGTAGGGAAACATAGACTTGTGCTTTAGAACTCTAATGTGGGCTCGTCCCAATCAAATCTTCCATGGGATGAAAGAACTACTAAGGTTCCATCTACACTGCCATATAAAATTCAGATTATCTGTTCTGAACTGAATTATATGGTAGTGTATGTGTCTTTATTAAAGGTGCCTCTGATGGTGGTGGGAGCAAAGGTACTTCTAGCTAATGTAGCGGTGAGCCATGTTAACAAGAATTGTGGGGATGTTTCAAATTCCTCTCAATAATCTGGAGCAAACTGTGACTTAGAGACCATGTAAGCATTGGTTCCAGTTCTGAGATATAACTGGCTACAAGTGTTTATGCTGTCATTTTGTATTCCCCAATCTTAGCTGGAATGGCATTTATTATCCCCCTCCTGTTCTTATCTTAGTGATAACCTCCAAGTGCACCATGGCTGGTGGCTGTGGCTCATTGCCTAGATCAGTGGTTCTCAACCTGTGGGTCCCCAGGTATTTTGGCCTACAACTCCCAGAAATTTTAGCTAGTTTACCAGCTGTTAGGATTTCTGGGAGTTGAAGGCCAAAACATCTGGGGACCCACAGGTTGAGAACCACCGGCCTAGATTGACATCAGCTGGGGTGCAAGGGTGATTGGGAAAGGGAGGGAGGAAAGGAGGGGTGCCCTCTCCTCTCCCCTCTCATGTTGCTTCGACACCTTGGCCAACATCACTCCAGACAATGAATGATGGATCCTAGCCATGTTGAGCCTGCTGACTGCTGCTACAATGAGGATGGAAAGGAGATTGTCAGGACTCCTTGGTGTCTCTGCAGTATCTGGGATGCAGGGGGTGGCAATAAAAACCACTCTGAGACCAATCTGAAATTTAATACTTCAGATCAGCCCCAGGATAAATGGTCAATAGAGACGTGCTCTCAGAGAAAATTCTCTTCCAAATTTCTCAAAAGTTAGGCAGGTTCAATTAGAAATATAATAAAGACAAGGTCTTCACTCAAACTATGTAGGTCTTTATAAATCAGAACCAAAACTTTGAATTATGAGCCAATAGCTACTGTAATATGGGAGTTAAATAATATTCCCTTGAAGAAGCTCTTGTCAGCACTGTCAAGTGAGTTACACTCATCCAAACAGGATGGTATCAAGGGGCATGTGTCACTGCAGGCAGACCTGATGTCTCCAGAAATGGGTACAACAGATACACTAGTTTTAAATGTGCAAGCATACACCTGAAACTAGAGTATGCATCTGCAGGGATGAATCCAGATGTATGACCAAGTCGTGAACATCAGATCCTAGGGAGAGTGAAATACCATCCATCATAGGCTTGGTTATAATTTGAATTCTTCTTCAACAAACATGGTTTGTGTGAAGAAGTGTCTCAGTTTATCTGATAGTGCTGGAAAAGATTTCTCTTCAACATTTTGAAGATCCACTTCCGGACAATGGTAGTGTAACATGGTGGATTGCTTTTTCAAGTGAAACAGGGTGGACTGCTTTTTCTGTTTGCCTCATTCAAGCTTTTGGAGCTGTAGAGATGTATTGCACAGTAGCATGTTATGAAAATAAACACCAGGAAGAGTGTCAGCCTAAGTATAAACAAAGATAAGGTGAAGATAATAGCCAGCTTATAATAGCAACAGTTCTGACAACACAAGGTTAGTGGCTGAATGCCAGCAAAGTACCATCACTCCTGTAACAAAAGAAAAGGAGACACCAGCAGGTTGGGAGAGAAAATAAAGCTCAGCATGTACACCAGCTGAAACAAGTAGAATAGTAATGACACCTGTCTTAGCTCAGATCCCTCTTTTGATTGAATAAGAAAGTAGGTGAGGAGTAGCTAAAAGTAGCCTGAAAAAAATGGAAAGCCTTTGGGCAGCAAAGATATTTTGTTTTTCACAAAAAAGTGGTCGATTTACAGACTGTTGCCATTAAGCAACTGCTGCTAAACTGAACTCCTTGGGCTTGCAAGATCTTCTTTTCTTGATTAAGCTTGCTATTTGATACCTATCCAAATGCCAGTACATAGATAAGTTTAAACTGACAAGGTAGGAAAATGAATGTTGCACTTTGCTATTTAATCCTAACAGAGGTTCTAGATTGTGCCTAGAATGATTTAAGCTCTATGTAAACTGTGTTGCAGAAGACAACATATTTCTTTGTACTTTTAGAAAGAATCTTAATATAAAAGATGCAACTTGTTCTCCTGTTCATTTTCTGATAAAATTCTTATGAGAAATATTGATGTTGAGTTCTATAATCTGAAGTAGATCAGAAGTTGCTCCCAGATGTCCAAATGAAGTCCAAGGACTTCTAGTCCTTAACATAGGGTAAACCAGGCTGAACCTGGTTCTGTATTTAACTCTGCATTGAGCAAAGTCAAAGAATGCTCAGGAGTTCCACCAAAACTCTGGAGCTGTCCCACATTTTGAAGTGAGTGTAGACAGAAGACCAGCTCAAAGTGAACCTGTTTACGCTCCACATG
Organism: Anolis carolinensis; assembly: GCF_035594765.1. NCBI lineage: Eukaryota > Metazoa > Chordata > Lepidosauria > Squamata > Anolidae > Anolis > Anolis carolinensis. The sequence continues at coordinate 36,844,150 of NC_085842.1, read as the reverse complement.
GCCACCCTTATTATTTTATTTGCAGTCAGGATCACCATCTCCTTCTCTCTGGTCAGCAAAGGAACCTGGAGCAGCTCTGTGCTACTACTACTGTTAGTGTTGTTGTTATTTATACTCTGCTTTTTCTCTCAACAAAGGAGACTCAAAGCATTTCAATCCAATTTAAAATCTACAAATATGCAAAATATTAAAACAGAATTAAACATTAAAAGTATTTTAAAAATCATAGTTAACATCCATAAAAACCAATTAAAAACATATTCTGACTTGCTCTTAAAAACCTTATTCTTTAAAACCCTGCCTGAATAAAAAGGTTTTGGCCTGCCAACAGAAGGACTCTGGACAGAGTATGAACAGCAGACTGGTTCCAATGAGAAATGGTTTGTTGTTCACATGGGCCGGCACCAACATTGCAATGCAGGGGAAAGGGGTTGCTTATTTTTCTGTTTTTCATGGCTATAAGGAATTGTAAAATCATAGTTGTAAGAGGCCACATGGACCGTCCAGTCCAACCCCCTGCCATGCAGGAAAAACAATCAAGGAGATTATTCAGACAATGTGTGTGTCCTCAACTAGTATAGAATTGTTGATCCCAATCAAAACTGAGACAAGGAGGAGTTTGCATATCAAAGATCAAGAACTTTTGTTGTTTTCTGTGTTTATGATTGCCTGCAGTAGACTATACATCTCTCACATACCCTCCAACTACACCAATTTGGCAGGAACAATCCCAATTACTCCTCTGTCATCCTACTTTTTAAAATGTCCAAGCCCATATCTACACTGGCTGGTTAATCTGGGGCCGGTCCAGAGCAGAAATGCTCTGGATTGGCCTTGGAGGTAGCCACATGCACTATCCAGGAGCTGAAGTGGCAGCAGGACAGCATCCACATGACCCAGCCAGACTGAGACTGCATAAGTCCCGCTAGACTTTCATCTCACTATCTGTGTTGCCATCACAGCTTCCACATGGCTGCAGAGATTAATGTGAGGTCCCTTCTATCATAGGCAACAACTTTGATTTCAGTAGAGGTGCCCGCATGACCAGGAAGAAAGGATCCTGATCTCCATACCTTCTTCCTTGTTGCACAAGTGCCTCTGCTGAAGTCAGCATGGAGCATCTGCAATGGCCAGGAGCTCGCACAAAGTTCTGTGGTTGCTTGGGAGTGGTGACAGTTGTGACAAAGGCACAATCCCTCTCCCTTTCTCTGTGAATTACTATAGGGAATAAGGAATGGTAGCAATGCCTTGTGTGGGCAGCAGGCCAGTCTAAATCAGACCCATTCCTGCTATCTACATTCTCTCAAAACTGGTAGTTGCTCCAGAGTTACAGGCAAGCTCCAGAGCATCCACCAGCTTTTCTAAAAATGGGGTTAAATCAGATTTACCTGGTTTACTCTGTGTACTGCAAGACACAGCAACATCATATCTCTTGCCTCCCACCACCTTCAACTGCCATTCCATTAGCCATTGAGTGGGAAAGAGACAGAAAGCAAGTCACAGCAACATCTTATCTTATGTAATATTTATGTAATCATTACTGATCTTATGTACATTATAAGCCTGAGAGCAAATTGACCATTTGTAAGCCACTCTGCCTTTATAGCTGAGAAGCAAAGTAAAAATTATCTACATTTTTTTCTACAAAAGTATCTATAGTAAGTTCAGAAACTTTGTGGACAATTAGGATGGAACTCATGGTAAGGACCAGTTATATCGCACATCAATAGGCCCTTACTCCTTCTCTCCTCTTTCCAATTTCATTTGTTTTTAGCTTACTAAATTTGCTGCAACCAGAGTATAAAGGCAAAAGTAGTTGAAATTCACAGGTGGGAGAAGTACATCTTACCCTTTCCAGAAGACTCAGACAAAAGCAAATTGATCCAACTCTCCTGGTTCATGTGTTGTGAATAACTAGGACCATGAATAAGACAGTCCGTGGCTTGATAACACATGTGTTCTTCCTCATTAATAAACTTTTTCCACTTTTAACCACACTCTGATGTTGCTTGGCATATGTATCCCAGTTTTCATCTGTGCAATGTTGGTGGGTATGCTTTTACTGGAGCTCCCTCTATTTACTTTGATGTGTTCCTGAATTACACTAGACTTTACAAAAGTTTTTAGAAGTGATCCCCCCCCCCATTCATTTACTGTGGTGGTGTGCTTCCTTCACTACCTTATGTGTTTAAAGGTAGATAGGTTGCTGTAAAGCTGACGAAAAAAATTAATCCCTTTTGCCCTTTGGGAAGCATTGCTTTGCTTACATGTTTTTGGAAACCTTGCATCTTCTTTTTTTTTTAAAAAAAATACCAATCAATCTTCTAATTTAAAGGCTTTGCTTGATGTCCACAGTTTAAACCTTTTCGCTACACAGAGTTGTAGAAGGTTGCTCACTTCCAGCCCCTGCAGTCTTGTTGCATACCAATCATTTCCAAGCAATTAATATGTGGAAACTTGTCAAGCCTCTTTATTTTTGCTCATATATACATCTGAGAGGCTGCAGAGTCAGTGTAAAGGAAAGCATTTTAATTGGTTTGTGATATTAGTGAGAACTCTTCTCCACTTTCCCTTTCATATTTAAAATAAAAGAGAGAGCGAGAGGGAGTCAGCTATTCAATTTTGGGAAAGGATTGTACATTTCAGTGATGCAGTTACTCGTGTGTGAAATACGCCCCAAAAAAGTTAATTGAGGCAGACTTACAAAATGAAATTAGTTACAAGCAGACTGGGGATGAGTAAAGCATTTCAAGACTGTTTTCACTGAGCCAGATTCTGGTGTTAATTCCTTAAAGATAATCAAAGTGTTGAACATTATCCCATAAATAGAAACTGCTATAGTACAGATTGAGCATCACTTATCTCAAATTCTGCAAAACTCCACAATCTGAAATTGTAAACATGGGTAGCTGAGACTGTGACACCATTGCTTTCTGATGGTTCAGTGGACACAAACTTTGTTTCATGCTCAAAATTATGAAAAATAATGCATATAAAATTACCTTCAGGCTATATGTATATATGAAACATGTAGTGGTTATTATCTTTAAAACTCTACATGATTTGGGTTGAGGCAGTGTCAGATAGAGGACAAATGAGTCTCTGTACTAGTCAAGTTATGGGGCCCCTTACTTGGGCCCTGGAGAAGGTAGGCCTGGTAGGCCTACATTACCTGCTTTGGGTACATATCATTATGTCTAGAATCACTCAGAAGCAGAACATCTTCAATTTTAGAATTGCATTTAGAATAAGCAAAAACAATCATTTAAAAAAATTGGAGCAAGAAGATGGATCCCCCAGGCCAACAGGAGACCTGTGCTTAAACACACCTAAGCACAATGGTAAATCCAGCATTGAGTCCAGGTTACCTGCAGGATCACTTCCTTCAATAATTCACCCTGTAAACTTAGGTTCTATGGTGGACATTTATTTCAACTAGCCAGACAACTGTCACCTAGAGGACCTTTTCCTCAACCACCCCTATTCTGTGGAATAACCTGCTGGAAGAGAGTGGACAGTGAAATGGGCTGTCAGAATTTAAAATACTGTTGAATAAAAGACCTAACTCTTCAGCAAGAATTACTCAATTAATTTTCAACTATAAAATTTAAATTGTCATTTTATTGGTTTGATTGATTTTAATGTATTTTAATCTCATGCCTATGTATTTTAAATTGTTTTATCTTTCCTGCTATTTTATTTTAATGATTTTGTAACCCACCTTAAGCCTTCAGGAAAAACAGCTAAAAATGAAGGAACTTTTATGCCTTAGGCAAAAGTGAATCAATTCGGGGGAGGGGGAGAGGGGAAGGGTTTCCATGCTTTATTCCAAATTAATTAGACACCTGGTAAGAACCGGATCTTAGGTAAGATCCAGGTCTTATCTGGTGTGGGCCCTGCATCATGCAATCCTCAGGCCTAATCCACACAGCCACCTCAGTTTTTCAGGCTCCATGAGCCCAGAAAACCGAAATGACACCCACCCTCTCCCCCTAAGGGTGCTTCCACACAGCACTAAAATCCATGCTGAAGTGGATACTGTCCCCACTCCCCCTTAAAAAAAAACATGCTTTCTGGGGGGGGGGGCGGTGATTAAAATCAGGATGGCATGTAGCCACCCAAAAGCCCCCAAATTTCATTGCTAAAAGTTAAGTAAAAGGTACCTGGCTGCCATAAAGTTACTCTTCACATCCTCCTGGAACAAAGAAATGATGCCTAAGGAGATGGGAGGGGCAAGGAGGAAAATCTCTCTTCACCTCCCTCCCCGCCTACTCACACATCATTTCTTTACATTAGGAGGACGTGAGGAGGAAAGTTATGGTGTCCAGGTACCTTTTATTTAACTTTTAGGGGTGAAATTGGAGACCTGGAGGGAGGGGGAGGGTGCCATCTTGCATCTTTGAGCTCCAGGAGCCCAAAAGGTGTGAGATGGCAATGGAGATGCACCCTCTGGTAATGCCAAGACTACCCAGAAGTGAGTCTCCACAGGCTCAATCTAATACAGTATCAAATTAATTAATTAATGTCAGGAAGGCCCAGATCAATTGGGGTATCAAATTAATTTGGAACAAACCAGGGAAACCTTGGTTTTTTCCCAAATTAACTTATAATTAACGGAGGAGTCGTTTGGATGGCTGTGGTAAAAACCAAGACAGGTCCCAGTTTTTGGCCTGTCTGGATGGGCCCTAAGAGAGTGCATACACATATACAAATACTAGTATTCCAAAATATGAAAAAAAGTCTGAAATCCAAAACACTTTTGGTGTGAGATATTTTGGATAAGAGATATTCAATTTGTATTATGTGTGTATGTGTGTGTGTGTGTGTGTATATATATATATATATATATATACACACACACACACATATATACACACACACGTGCCTTTTTGAATTGCAAGCTCATATATGTAGCCATACTTTCCTTTTTTGATATACCTGGCTATTTGGATTGCTACTAATAAGACTGGAAAGCTTTGCTTATGAAGAACACGTATAAAGCTGGAGTCACCTTGATAGCTAGCTTGAATTATTCCTTTCAGGCTCCAGGGTTTAGTAAATATTCCAACTGTACAAATTCCCCAAACTGCACAAGTTTATCTAATGAATACAAAGCATGCAGACTGTATCAGTGGCAGGTTTTTTAAAATAAGTGACTCTTACTTTCTTCACAGAAAACAATTCGTTTATGATTTTGCCTTACTTTATTAACAGGATAACCCAACGGCTCATGCACTAGTGCAAATACCAGTGCACTAGCGTAACACACCAGTACAAAAGCTGTTTTCTTTTTTGGAGTTCTTCACTCTCGGCTTCTCTTGTTTTCATTGAGATTTCCTTATAGACACTGTCATTCAAGAGGCAAAAGGATTTTATAGCATCTTAGAGATTAACTGAGAGAATGAAGTTGAAAGCATAAATTTTCAGAAGGCACATCTATACTGACCAACTGATGTGGATTGAAGACAGCTTGAAATGTGGTGTCTAAATGACACACACAGCACAAATATTTAACAATGCAAATGAAAGACTAAACTGGCATAAGCAAAATCAGGGGCTGCGTCAAAATAAAGTGTGTAATGCACATCAGCATGCCTAGGTGTAAACCACATGACATGGGAAAGCCAATTAAGGGGTGGGCAATCTGCACATGCACATTGGGGCAGTGGGGAAGAAAAAAACCCCAAATCCTCCATGGCCATGTAGCTGCAGATACTGCGAATCTAGGAACTGGTTGAAAGCCAATATCTCTGATATATAAGCACCATCTAGCCTTGACCTGGTTCCGGAGCTTTACATGCAATCAGTTCCATATTTGAATTGCTTCCTCCTCTGCTGGCTTCATCCTGCCTTGAGTAGATGTGCCCACAGACTACGTAGCCCTCATGTTCCACTTGACACCTTCCCAGAGGCATCTGATTGACCACTGGGGAACCTGCTTGATATAGGCTCACAATCTCAACCAACAGAGCTTTTCCTATCTCTCTAAAAGCATTTGCTGTAATTTAGAAGGTCAAATAAAACTAGGGCAAAGTTTCATCTGGCTTTCTTCATGCATTTATGATGACCTAGGATTTCCAGGAATATATTTGTCTTAGATGGAATTCTTAGTGTTGGGTTTTTAGTATACTCAGCTGCACTGTATCGCTTTACAGAGGTGGCTCTTTCTATTCTTTGAGGGTGTATTAGAGCACTCTAGAACTTATTATGTCTTCATCTTTCATGAAAATTCAATTTCAAAGTGATCTTAAATTTGTACCTAGTTTTGGATGCCCTGGTAACAGGAGAGGCACAAATCACTTTTCACCATCTAAGACTTGGATTCTAGTTGCATTTCTTCCTAGAGAATTATAGTATGGTAAGTGCTGTTAATATTTTGTTACCATACAGCTTAGACTATAGAAAACATACATCCTTCCTTTGAAACATTCTTGGAAAAATGCATCTGTGAATGCAGCCATATGGGACATATCTTGTGAGCACAGCAATGGTGACTTCTGACCCATACTGGCTTTCAGGAACCTACTTTATATTCCATTTGTCTACATCTTAAGTCATTCTCTGCAGCTCAGTACCACAAATTTAGAGATAATAGACATAAAGGAGGGTTATCTTGGTCTTGACTCAATTCTTTTTCCTCATTTCTGGATTATGGTGATGAGAAAGAGGACATTTCAGTTGTAATAATCTGTATATAGAACCCATTAGCCATATAATGTTTACCAAATACCAGCCTTGATATTTTCTGCACTAGGAAAATATGTAGCTCTCAGTCATTTGAATTAATTTTTCACCTCTGCCACCATTTATTTCATTCCAATGGAGTGTGGTTATATTCCTTATATATTTTTCTTGTTCTCTGCTGCTGCTGCTGCTGATTTGTCTGTCTTTCTAAGAATGGAAGTAAAGAAGGCTGGGGCATAAAGGATTTCTATAAAATGCCATACATTGTTGCTTATATTGGTATGTTTGCACACACAATAATGTAGTATTTAGAAACAGTTTATGGTGAGAAATGGGAAGAATTTTGAAAGTATACATACTATGTTTACTCATGTATAAGTCAATCTTATGTATAAGTTGAGGGCAGGTTTTAGTTCATTTTTGGTAGAGAAAGTGTACATTGTAGCCTTCACACACAACTCCTCCCTAAATATTTTTATTTTCCTTTAGGATTGCTGTCATATTACCTCTTGTTAATAAAAATAGTTTTCAGTAATATTTTTCAGGTTAGTGAGAGTGTGGTCAAAAAGAAAAGGCAGCAGATAGGTCTTTGACGTATATCTTCCTGTTTTGTGTTTTTTGCATGGAGTTCATGTAAAATGTAAAGATCTTTATGAGGGCAAACACTGGAGTGGTTTGCTGTTTTGTTATTGTCCCAATCATATCATAATATGATATTAAAAAGTGAAACTTTTATAAGCGATATATTTTAACTTTAATATGGACAGAATTTTTACAACAATGTATTTTTCTGCATTCATAGGTTAAACAAGGCAGGATGGTAGGTAGATAGGGGAAGTCTCAGCTTATCTATCAGTTAGAGTTGCATAGGAGAAGATGTTATCAGATACAATCTTTCTGCGTAAGAGTTTTAGATAAGTCATAATCAAGCCAAACACTTTTATTCCTCTTGATTTCAACCACAGAGCAAGATAGAACATTTTTAATGGCTAATGTGATTATTGTAAGGCCATGGCACTGTATTATGAGACTCATTCAGTTTATTAAAAGCAATGGTAAAGGCCATTTGTATTACTGATTTCAACCAAGAAGCTCAGGGATTAGTCAGACTACAAAATAGATGTCACTTCTCTCTGAACTATAGAGGCATGTCATAGATATATAGTTGTTCTTTGTGCTGAAATCCACTGCATCAGTCCGCTTTGTGCACTTAATAAACAATTATTGAAGTGCCTTGACATGATTTTGGGGCAGTTGGGGTTACAATACTTTTGGCAGGCATTTTTCAAATTCCTTTTGGACTGCCACGTCCTCCACTGTTTACGTCTTATCTTTTTCTGATTTAAATGTCATGGCATTTAGCACTGAATCATTATAACAAAATGTAGTTGAAAAAAAACCAATAATGCCAAATAAGATGCGGATTCTTATTTTTCAAAGGAAATGCTAAGTGACTAGGATACTTTACTCTTCTCTACCTGTCATATGTCAGTTTGCATTGACGTATGCTCTCTGAGTGCTTTGTTGATTTTCCTGTCAAGAACTGTATAATGCTGAGTTCATTTTGCTTGAAGAATAGAAAGAAAACAAGCCACAGGTCTTGAGAGCTTGAGGCCCAAATGTATTTTTGACAACTACAACCTCCTTGTGTGCAGTTATCACAGTGCAGATATCTATACTCAATTAGTAGCTCTTGTCCCCTCCAAAAATGACGGAAGTGAGATATTCAAAGCAATAGCTATGTTTTTGTGTTTTAGCATTAAAATGAGATAAAATAATATGGACTCAACTTCATTTGGTACCAGAGTTGGAGGACAGTCTGGGTTGCCTCTTCTAGACTCACAACATCATTGGAAAGTTTCTCATCCCTTGGTAAAATGAGCACTGATTATCCCGGATAAGAGTTTCTGAAAGTTGGTGTTCAAGGCCTGTGTACTATTGGCAGTCTCAAGAAGACCAGTTGAATCAATGGTTGAATATACATCATGGTTTACTTAAATCCCATTGATTCAAGGGTCTAATTTAATGGAATTTCTTCTCCTGTAGTCTAAATATGTTGTTCCATGTCATAGGATACATCTACACTATAGAATTAATACAGTTTGATACCACTTTAACTATCATGCTTCAATGCTATGGAATTAATGGAGTTGCCAAGGAGTGTTGGTGCCTCACAAAACTACAATTTCCAGAATTCCATACACTACATATTTTAATATGGAATCTGTAAACGAACAAGCATCTTGAAGTGGTAATAGGTTTCACCTCAGAAGTGTGAGAATCACTGGGTTCTATTTCTTTAGACAAAATGCTGCTAGTCACTCATTGATCTCTTTATTGCATTGTCTATTTAAATCCTATTTTGTTAAGCATTTATGGCACTCCTTGCTAACTCCTACTAATATGTCATGGACTTTTTCTGTTGGGAAGAGTTGACAAATTGATTTCTCCTCATTTTCTTACTGGTTGATCAAGAATAGAATTTCTGCCACGCCATATGACCGCTAGTCCTTAGTTTTTTGTGATGTACATAGATGTAGAGGAAATTTCTCAACGAATATTATTTATTCTTCCCACTCCAATTTTGTATCTGCACCCCATTGCCAGCATCTAGATCTGCAGACCTCCTCTTCCACTGTATTAGTATACAACAAATAAAATGACTTTTTTATAAGGTCAGTATAGCCATTTAATGTTGGGGGGCTTGTCAGCAGGGTGCGTGTGGGTGTCTTCAAAAACCATCGATCATCAGCTCCGCATCAGCACCCTGATGAACTGGTGACCTTCTGCCCTCACCAATTCTCCTCCAATGTCAGACTGCTTCCTCTCTCGTACAGAGAAGCAGTGCAGACTCACAGACATCTGCAGTTCAAACATTTATTTAATATTTACAAAGCATATTTACAAACAGCAAAAGCCATCGCTGGAAGCGGGCATTCTTTCTTTGCCTCTCAGCTCGGCACACAGAGTTCAACTGATAAGAAGCACATTCCTTAGTCTGAAGGAAGTCCCGTCCTCCAAGGCCAGAAATCATGTTGTATAGGCCACAGCAGGCTGTCAGTCAAACTGGCCTGCTGTTAACTGTTTCATTGCTGAAACACACACTTGCAAAACAGCAAAAACACTTGATTCACATTTCATACACACAGAACCATAATCCAACAGGGTTTTCTTTGGACAGAATGGAAGCATTTTCTATTCAGAGCCTTACATAAGAGAGAGGAAAGAGAAAGGGGTGATAAATGACAGATAGATTGATATAGATAGATAGATAGATAGATAGATAGATAGATAGATAGATAGATAGATAGATTTTACACTTGCTTTGAAAATTTTATTAAGAGTTTGGCAATTCTGGCAATGAAAACTGCACAATTCTCCCATCAAAAATCTGGAGACTAGAATCAACAAAATGTATTTTTAAAGTAAGTTTAACATGAACAAGAGAAATCCTGTAATATTTTAAATCTTCTTCACCATCATTATCACATTTGTCTCTCCAAATAACTGAAACTCAAGGTAGCTTACACATTAAAAAGATTGCAATTCAACTAATTGATATTTGTTCTCTTTTTTATGTTTCCCCTCTCCCCTTTTCTTACTGTTGTGGTGTATGTTTTATTAAAATGCAATAAGATATATTTTAATAATAATAATAATAATAATAATAATAATAATAATAATAATAATAAGGCAAAAATCAGAAACTCCTCCAAGCACAGCAGACAAAAAATCAGTACAAGAAAACCACACTACAAACTAGAGCTGACAGCTGGCACAACAAAATATTGCATGGAAAGTTCCTTGACAAAATTGAAGGAAAAGCTGATAAGGAGAAGACCTGGCTATGGCTCATAAATGGGACACTGAAGAAGGAGACAGAAGGCCTGATCCTTGCAGCCTAGGAGCAAGCCATCAGAACAAATGCAATTAAGGCCAAGATCGAAAATCAGCTGATGACCCAAAATGCAGACTGTGCAAGGAAGCTAACAAAACCATTGATCATATCCTCAGCTGCTGTAAGAAAATCGCACAGACAGACTACAAACAGAGGCACAACTATGTGGCCCAAATGATTCATTGGAACTTATGCCTCAAGTACCACCTGCCAGCAGCAAAGAACTGGTGGGATCACAAACCTGCAAAAGTATTGGAAAATGAGTGCGCAAAGATACTGTGGGACTTCCGAATCCAGACTGACAAAGTTCTGGAACACAACACACCAGACATCACAGTTGTGGAAAAGAAAAAGGTTTGGATCATTGATGTTGCCATCCCAGGTGACAGTCGCATTGACGAAAAACAACAGGAAAAACTCAGCCGCTATCAGGACCTCAAGATTGAACTTCAAAGACTCTGGCAGAAACCAGTGCAGGTGGTCCTGGTGGTGATGGGCACACTGGGTGCCAAAAGATCTCAGCCAGCATTTGGAAACAATAGGCATTGACAAAATCACAATCTGCCAACTGCAAAAGGCCACCCTACTGGGATCTGCACGCATCATCTGAAAATACATCACACAGTCCTAGACACTTGGGAAGAGTTCGACTTGTGATTTTGTGATACGAAATCCAGCATATCTATCTTGTTTGCTGTGTCATAATAAATAATAATATAATAATAATAATTTTATTTTTCTATCCTGCCTCCATCTCCCCATGGGGACTCGGGGCGGCTTACATAGGGCCAAGCCCAAAAACAGATAATAATCAAAGTAAAATACATTTAAAAACAACAAATTCAACCAGATAAAACACATTAAAAGCAAATAATACAATATAATAACAGTAAAACCAGTTTAAAACATAGGATAATAAGACAGAAGAGCCACCATTTAGGAAAATTGGAATAAAATGGGAGGGCGGTCTGGGCAAAAGTGCAAACATATGTACTATAGTGCCATTAAGGGGCGTAAAAAAACAAAGTGCTCAACATTCTCAGTGAGAATTGGAGTGAGATCAGGCTTCAAGTTTCTTCTTGAATAATAAAAAAGCATGTTAAAACTTAAATGAACTAAGAACTATCTTAAGAACATACAAAGATTTTAAAAACAACACACAATACCATTTCAAACAATACCAGATATCCAACTTCCTTTCAATCCTCAAAGCCAGTCAGAATAAAAACATTTTGGCCTGCCAACAGAAGGCTCTCAAGTGAGAGAGCTCCAAAGTCTAGGGATACCTATTAAGAAGATCCATGCTTCTGTTCTCATCAGCCATATCTTCAATGTTGGTTGGACCAAGGAAAGAGCCTCTCCTGTGGATCTCAGGGTCTTGGCAGCCTTATATTGGGACATAGCCAGAACTTAAGCTGTAGGCTTTATGTAAAAGCTTCTATCAATATTTTCACTGAGAACCTACATCAGTTTCATGCAGCATTGACTAGATCAAGTGGACTTCTGACTCCTCCTCCTCCCCCCATCCCCAGAAAACTAATTTATTTGGTAGCTACCCCCCCCCCCACCAAAATCTTGGTCCTCTAGCTGTTTTGGACATTGACTCCCAGAAGATCCATCCAGCTTGGCCAACAGTCAGGAATTCTTGGAGCTTAAATCCGAAACATCTGTTAAGATCAAGGTTTGGGAAACAATGACATAGTATGTTTTCTCTTTTTATTAGGATGGGGTTGATTATACAATACATATTTCTTATTAGCCCAATTCAGTCACAGCATGCTTGAACATGTTACCTCCTATTATAAATATTCTCCTCTGGATACAAACTTAAGTGCTATAAAGGTTTTTCTAAGTTTCACACAACTATGAAAGTACAAAGGTTTCTTCCATTATGTCTGTTGATATCCCTGAAACTTTCTTCCATATGGTTGAAACATAGAACTAGAAAACAGTAGGAATGTGAAGAATATCCACTAACACCCACATCTTTATGAATGTCCTGGATGATGGAATAGAGGAGATGCTTATGAAATTTGCAGATGACATTGGTTAGCTCTTACAGCCAGAACACAGCAGATTGATGTTTGCACCCTGTTCTTCTTTATAAAAACATATATGAAATCTGCTAGAAAACAGATTGACTGAATGTTTTTTTCTAAAAGAAGAATTCAGTAATTAATTTTACCAGCAGTTACATTTTCAAGCAAACGCCTCTGGATGCTGCTCCGTGGAGCACAGCTCTGGGGATCATTTGGTTTTACAAACGACTGAAGTGATTCATAATCAGCAGCAGAGAATGACATTTCACTTGTCACATGGTACACCATCTTCCTTGTTGTAAGTCATAGCTAATCCACCAAAAGCAGAATCTTTAGTAAATAGCAGGATTGTTATTTGTTGGATTAAGTTATCATGCAGAAATGGCAAGCATCGTTCAAACTGAGTGTTGATTAATATCTCTGATAGGAATGGGTGAATCAGTCAATAAGCTTATGGCCAAGATACATTTTTCCTCATTTCCTGTAAGTTCAGGGAGAAAAGGAAAGCTTTTTTTAGATCAGGAAAAAGTGAGTTGTTGTTAGAGATTAATATCCAAAGAACATTTCCCTTTTCCTTGAGACTGAATGTCAGGAGAGCCCTTTCACAATATATTACAAAATGTACCCAAAGTGCAATGGAGTAATTTCTTTGATAAAAATGAATAGTTTTCCTTTTGTGCTTATATGAGAAAAGTTCACAGGGACTACTCTGGAGAAACATTGGTTTGTTTCTGAACAGTCTTTAGTGGAAACCCTGAAACAAATAGCATTCCAGTGTAGTTTATACAGTTCCCCAGATAGAAATGTATAGTGAAGGAATAATGGAGGGGAGGGGCATAGATGTGTGATAATATATATGTTTTCCTCCTGAAAAAAACAACTCATAGGATTATATTTGAGTTGGGTAGTTCTTTAGTTGGGGATCTGTTTATTAAGAAGGAATACATGGTTGATCAGAGGTAGGAAACAACTGCTTTCTGTACTGTATTACTTTGCAAGTGGTTACATTTTGTCGTCATAAGCTGAATGGAGCACAGTAATGTTGCCCATTACTAGATGTGTGTGCTTTCTCCATTTTAGCAATGGGAGGTGGAGAAGGAAAGATCGGATGGATGACTGCAATCCATTGCAGATGGTAATTAATTGTTCTGTAAAATCTTTTGAATTATGCTCTCCCCCTCCCTCAGAATTTTCAAGGTGTATTATCTGAATTGCCAGTTGAGAGGATGTTCTAATGCTGTTCAACAGTAATAGTAAGTGTAACTTGTTTGTAACTTATACCGTGGCAAGTTACCATTCTAGATTGTGATGATTGTAGCAAGCAAATAACTTGTTGAGTGAGCTAATAGTGAGTAAAATAACTAGCTTTTTTAATTAAAAAAAAATGACATCCCAGTATTTGTAAATTATGACTAGTATGACTCAAAACGATGAAAAGGGAAGGCCAATATTTACTGGTATTTGATCAATGTTCATTAAGAAAAGATGTTTGGAAATATTTGGATTCCTTTTTAATGAGTTCAATTATTTGTTTTGGGTCTTGCATTTCTTTTTTGCTAACTTATCCTCATGGTGTCTTATCCTATGCTGCCTTAGAAAGTACCTTGTTATTTATTTATTTTTAAAATGAGCTGAAAGGCAGGATAAGACTTTCCTTTGAATAATAAATATGGGCCCAGTTCTGCCTTCAGCCTCTGCACAAAACCCTGTTAACAATTCTTTTATTTGACAGACAGATTTCACTAGAGAAAATGAATGGGGTGAAACATTATTCTTTGGGCCAAATCATCTGTCTTCTCATATACTGTTTGTCGACCGATAAACTAGGATTATTAGCACCTATCTAAATTCCTCCCCCGTTCTTTTATGAGCGCTATGTTTTCCAGCTCCCAATTTTGCTGCAAGCTATGGTGCTGTGTCCTTTTTACATTCTTGAATGCAGACTATATCCTGCTCAGCAGACAACGCTGCACCAGAAAACTATTTCCTACCCTAGCAAGACATAAGTGATACAATCGCTGTAGGCAAATTAACCACATTATTGTTGTTCCACTGGCAGAAAACTCATTTTCATTTTGATATTAGCTTTAGGTGTGTTATAAATCCATCTTGTAACATTATTAAAGTGAGGGATTTTTTTAAGGGGTATCACAAAGAATTGGGGGGCTTTTGCAAACTTCAGTCCCCAGTACATAGGAATGGGGAGGGGCTTAAAATGAATGCAAATTTTAACATATAAATTATGTGGAACTAGAAAAGGATAGAGTAGAGAGACATTCTTGTCAGCATGGCTGTTTTATGTTACAGGATTATGACAACATATGGAATGAATTGGCAAGCGGGTTCTAAGCAGCAACGGGCCTCACACTTTAAAACGGAGGTCTTTCTTCATAAATGAAGGAAATATGACAACAATATACTGGGTAACACGACACAAAACAAAGCAGTGCTTTTCAATTTTATACTTTAGGATGGAGCTGAATGTTAGTGAGAAGGCTTAAAATCTGATGCAAATAACAGCCACAGGTTTTGTTCTCTGAGCACCCACCATTTTATGAACTTTAACATAGAAAACTGGAATATGATGGTATATTGCTGCAAGTGTAGAGTGCCTTCCCAGGTAGGGTTGCCAATTCAGGATCATCCCAGATCTTAAAGTTTCCAGGCCAAATCTTGAGTCAAAGGTACAGCCTCTGGTGTTGTCTTCTAGGTCAAATCTTGAGATATAAGTACAGCCTCTGATGATGTCTTCAGGCATAGTTTATGATGTACCAAGCATTGCTCACAGGTTCTGTGTCAAATGAACACACAGAGAAACGCAGGAGAAGATATGTGCTCTTTTTAAAAATTAAGACAGAAATTATTAAAGAAGGGGGCTATTCTCAGATCAAAGGGAAATGAGGGGATTATTTCTTCTCACTTAATTAAAGAGCTGGAATACAGGGTGTTTAATGTAGCCTATTTGCTTCTAGCCAGAAGGTTGAACAGAGCAGGGGGCAGGTGATGGTACCACAATGAGTGGGAGAAAAGGAGAGGGCTTGCTAAATCAATACATAGACACATATGCACACTTACACAGCCCAGAGAATTTTTGTCTGCTGCAGCAAGAAGCCAATTAATCCTTGGAGTTTGTAGCAAGGTACTATTCTACTCGTTAATGGAAATTTCAATGCAGCCTTCTCTTCTTGCCTGGAGCTGAGCCCCCAGACTGAAAGAACTTGTGCCCTTGAAAATTGGAGTTTCAGGGCCTGAGACTGCAATTTCCTATTCCAAGAAATAGGCTACAAATGACATATGGGTTTACAGCACAACCAAAGACTGCTCAGAGGTTCAGTCCAAGAACATCTACATCAGCATTTCTTAACCTAGGGGTTGGGACCCCTGGGGGGAGGGTTTGCGAGGGGGGTGGCAGAGGGATTGCCAAAGACCAGTATTTTCTGTTACTTGGGGGGGTCTGTGTGGGATGTTTGGCCCAATTTGATCATGTGTGGAGTTCAAGGGGCTCTTTGATTGTAGGTGAACTATAGATCCCAGCAACTACAACTCCCAAATGTCAAGGTCTGTTCTCCCAAACTCCACCAGTGTTCACATTTGGACATATTGAATATGTTTGAGTCCACAGTGCTTTCAGAACTACAACTTGCAAACTCAAGGTCAATGCCCACCAAACCTTTGCAGTATTTCCTGTTGGTCATGGGAGTTTTGTGTGCCAAGTTTCGTTCAGTTCCATCATTGGTGGAGTCCAGAATGCTCTTTGATTGTAGGTGAATTATAAATCCTAGCAACTACAACTCCCAAATGACAAAATCATCCCCCCCCAACTCCACAAGTATTCAAATTTGGGCATATTGGGTATTTGTGCGAAATTTGGTCCAGTGAATGAAAATACATCCTGCATAACAGATATTTACATTATGATTCATAACAGTAGCAGAATGACAGTTATGAATTAGCAACAAAAATATTTTTATGGTTGGGGTTCACCACAACATGATGAACTGTATTAAGGGCTCATGGCATTAGGAAGGTTGAGAACCACTGATCTACATTATTCTCACCCCTGTTTTAAATACAATCAGCTTGAATTGTGCCCATACTTGAAATTACAGGAGCTAGTAGCTCCCTCCCTCCCTAAAATCAGTGTGCCTGATCCATCTCAAAGATAATCCTCTGGTGTAATTATTTACATTGGAGCCTTGGAGGCCACAAAAATGGCTTTGGGATTTTGTGATCCATGGCATGTATTTCTCCCATCCCTGAATTAGAGAATGGATTGTTAAAGAGCTTTGTTGTTTATTCGTTCAGTCGCTTCTGATTCTTCGTGACCTCATGGACCAGCCCATGCCAGAGCTTCCTGTCGGCTATCGCCACCTCCAGTTCCCCCAAGGTCAAGCCAGTCCCTTCAAGGATACCATCTATCCATCTTGCCCTTGGTTGGCCTCTCTTCCTTTTTCCTTCCATTTTCCCAAGCATCATGACCTTCTCCAAGTTTTCCTATCTTCTCATTATGTGGCCAAATTACTTCATCTTTGCCTCTAATATCCTTCCCTCCAGTGAGCAGCCGGGTATCATTTCCTGGAGGATGGACTGGTTGGATCTTCATATGGTCCAAGGCACTCTCAGAATTTTCCTCCAACACCACAGTTCAAAAGCATCTACCTTCCTTCGCTCAGCCTTCCTTATGGTCCAGCTCTTTCATCCATAGGTTACTATGGGGAATACCATTGCTTTAACTATGTGGACCTTCGTTGCCAGTGTGATGTCTCTGTTCTTCTCTGTTTTATCGAGGTTGGCCATTGCTCTCCTCCCAAGAAATAAATGTCTTCTGATTTCCTGGCTGCAGTCTGCGTCTGCAATGATCTTTGTGCCTCCACGTTTTCTCCTTCTATTTGCCAGTTATCAATAGGTGTAGTTGCCATGATCTTGGTTTTCTTGATGTTTAACAGCAGCCCAGCTTTTGCACTTTCTTCTTTCACCTTGATGATAAGGCTCCTCAGCTCCTCCTCACTTTCATCCATCTGCATATCTAAGGTTGTTAATGTTTCTTCCAGCAATTTTAACTCCAGCCTTGGATTCATCAAGCCCTGCACGTCACATGATGTGTTCTGCATACAAGTTGAACAGGAAGGGTGAAAGTATGCAGCCCTGCCGTACTCCTTTCCCAATCTTGAACCAGTCTGTTGTTCCATGGTCTGTTTCTGGATGCTTTGTAAAATTTTAACACATACAAAAACATATTTGTTCAATATTCAGTATTTTTGTAAGGAAAGCCATTATTCTTGTAAAGAGCAAAAAAGAGAAAGATAAGATAATAAGCATTTCCTTTTTTAAAAAAAAATATGAAAAATTCACCCCAAAAACTCCAGAAGTTTGAAAAGCCATCAAAAATGCAGTCACCTAATCACCTCTTTAGAGAAAATCAAATTAAGAGAAATTAAAACTCTTTTTCTTGCAAACAACATTGATATAAAAGAAGGAATACATCTCTAGGCAGAATTCATGAAGGCCTTGCAGCATATCAAAAAATACATGGAGAAAGGGCTGATATGTGCCATGGACTAAAGGTTCGCTGTTCTGTTTTAAATAATAACTGTCAGTTTGTGGACCTTGAAGTTTTAAACAATATGAATTACTTGATGTGGGGTTTCTCTGCTTGTCTCATACAGCACCGCTTTCTTCTTCTAAGCAAGATTGATGTGAGATTATAGGGAGATTTACAATTTGGGGGAAAGTGAGCCTGAGTTCTTTGGAACTATGGTTTGACATATATTGGTTTGTTTTAACTTGTTGAAAAATAAGCAGCAGCGCATGTTAATGGTATTTTTCAATTCCCTCATCTTGCTTTTGCACCCCAGCTAATATATGGGAATCCGGGAAAGTCGAAAATGGCCTTTTTTCTTTATAAAAAGCACTGTGTTTTCAAAATGAGAATCTAGGCCCAAGATAATTTCTCTTCTTATTTTAGGCACACTGCTGTTAACCTTTAAATGCAATCAATCTTTAATGAAGCTAAAACTGCTCTGTAAGGACAGTAATTGATTCTCAAACTTGGTCTTGTGGCCTATAAAGTAGACTTCTACTAGACTGCCTTTCAATATGCAATTTGCTGTCGTTATGGTCTGCAGTCAGTTTTCAAACAAACTATCTGAAAAGATTCAAATAACCAAACTGGTAGCCGCAGATGTTCCATTTGCACAAGGTTGGAAGAAGCTCAGGTTCATTAATACATGGATGTTTATGTACAAGCCTATATGTCCCATGGGCACCAGATCCCATTTGATCTTGGAAACTAAGTAGGGTCAGCTCTGGTTAGTACTAGGAATGGAGCTCATCAGCCAATGCCAGACAACGTGGGCTGTGTTTCCCTATAAAAAACTGTAAAACCACCTCTGAGTGGTCCTTGCTTAAGAAAACCCTATGAATCTAAAGTTAACAGGCAACTTGAAGGCACTCATACACAATTGCAGTATTAGGTGATAATTTGTCTATTTAAATAATACTTTAGAGATCAATCACTGTAGGTAGAACTTTCACAGCACCTCAGAATTAAAATGAATTATAAGTATGTCTTGATTATTTTTCTATGAGTCAACAGTAGCAAAAACTACACTCTGAGCAAAGTTGATTGTACTATCAGAACAACAATTTAAGTTTCATAGACTCTATTTACACTAACTTATAGTCTGGGTCTGATCTGAAATGGTTCACACAGAGACTTCACCAGCTGCAGTAAAAGCAGGAGGATGCCCCCACCATCCAGCAGCATCTAACATAGTTCAGTACCACTGGTCAGCCCACTCTCATTTACCAAGGCATCCCATCGCCCAGCCAATGGCACTGTACATGACAGCAGACAGATAGGACCTGTATCATGGCAAGATTATGGATTGAGGGGTGGGACTGCCATCCTGTGTCCCCAGGCTGCCCAAGCTCAGGAAACACAGTTGGCCTTGCCCTATATTACCCCTTATCAGCCTCATGTGGTGTTTTGCTGTCATGGGACTGACCTGCATCTATACAGATCTAAGTATTTATAAATGTGGTTACAGTAATTTCCTACTAACATCGCCATCCAAGTTATCCATGTGAATTTCTCCATAAATCTCTATACATGATTTATCAGGCAGTCATCTTGTGCGCAATCACAAACTGGAAAGAAATTGAATTATATACATACAAGGACTGAGTGCTGAGAACTTAAATAAATAGTAGCTTTTACTGAAACTTCTAGCACCCAATGATCAGAAGGCTAGCTATGAGATGCAAAAAGTTGTAATCCAAAACTAAGCTTCTGCAAGCACTGTAGGATATTTCCCCAATTCCAATTGTTTATCTGCTGGGAATATAGGCAGATATTTTATGTGGGATATGTAAACAGAGCCACCCACAGAGCAAATAAAACCAGACAAAGATTATTTATGTTTCTTGGGATTTCTTTATTTTACTAGTATCTTGAGGCCCACTAAATGGAGCAAGAGTCAGTCAGCTAAAATGTCCACTGAGTTTGCTCATTCTTCATTTGGCTTTTTTCTTCAGTCCTTAGAGCCCATACCATGGTGGCTTGGGCATTTTGGAAAACTGTTGTTTATACAAAAATTGACTTTCTGAAGATACTTGAATGCTTGTCAGTTGGTGCACATGGATACTGGCAATTTGGGTTAATAAGCAAATCACTTGGAGATCTGAGTTTGTAATTAGATATTCAAACAGATGAGTGAATAGGCTGCTAGACAGATATGAACAAGAATAAATGGTTTAGGACTGGCCTAGCCAGGACCCTCTTGCTTAGGCCTAGAAGCAGGTGAAAAGCTCTCCCTCCATCCCAACTGTCACTGCCATGTCATTGGAGTGAGAGAAAAGGGTATCTGCTGGACTTAATACCCTCCCGACTGCCATTCTCTTTTCCTTTTGTGCCTTGTTAAGATTATAAATCAGAGGTCAGATAATTATTTTAATGGTTTTTTTCCTTGTGAAATATACAACAATGACACTATGTACAATACCATCATGAAATAAGCTCTAATATTTGCATGGATACCTTAAACCATGGATAATAGCAAACCCTATATTTTAAACATAACATAGAAATGCATTGGAGGAGTCCTGAAGGTCCAGAAACACTGGGGGTGAGGGGTTGATATACAGGGTGTTTGAAAAAGAACTCCCTATTCACCATTTAAATTAATCTGTGGATTAATCAAATCTGTGGATAAGGGAGCTGCATTGCACATTGATGATGACGATGATATAGGAACAACAACAATCCTGAGAAATATATTGTATTTTATGGAGAAAGCATTGTATCTGGCCCCAAGATCTATGGTGGGGTGAGGTCTGCATTGCAGAGGAATTTTCTGCAATGGTACTTCTAATGAAAGAAACAGCCGAGCCATTACAGTGTTATAAAATTAGCTTAAAAATCATTGTTGTAATTGAAATTTAACCTCTTTTATTGTTATAAATTAATTAAAAATCTAAAGCCATAGAGGTCATTGTTCTAGACAGCCTCTGTAGGAGACATTGTACAATTCTGGAAATCTTAGTTGTAGACAAAATCATGTCTGACAAGATAGAGTTTAAAAAAACACAATCCAGGCTACCACAACTTCCTTCTATGCAGTACAAATATAAATGCATTCTTTCTAAGATGTGCCCTTCCCCGAGCAGATCATTACTGATGTCTGACTTCTTGGATTTCTTGATAAATTACCCTCTTCTTTCACCTCGAGCGGAAAATGCTCTTCCACCAATAAGAACCGACTGTCACTTTTGATCACTTGTAAACCAAGAGGTTCTTTGAATATTTCTCTTTGTGGGGGGAAAAAAAGATTCATTTTCTCACCCGTGTCTCCCAGCATGAAGTTGCCAGCAAATCTGACAACCAGGTTTCAAGTTATTTTATTAAAACTGATAGTGTCATGGGATGGCTTATTGTTGTTGTTGTTGATTTCACTATAGCCCTTGAGGGAAAGTGCAATATGGTAATATGCCCATACACATAAGGAGTCTCTTTCTTTCTGCTTTTCAGCCATTACAATGAGAAAGGCATGCTTCAGGAATTGCAAAAAATGCTGCCATCTCTTCAGTATAAGAATTATTGTGATTTTGTAAGGCATGAGGCCCTTGCGATATTTCACCTTAAATGAATATCTTGCCAGAGGTCAGGACTATATAAGAAGCCCCCCTTGATGAAATTGTAACATTTCCAGAGTCAGAAAGAGTTGCTCCAGTGAATTGTGGGATTTTTTTAAAGAAGGCAACTTCAGGGTACCTGTGTCTATGCATTGTCTCTCTAAATAAGAAAAGTGCCCCCTTTCATTCCCCATATTTCCAGCATTGCAATATAGTAAAATCTTGGTAGAGTATTTGGAAATACAGTTTAAGCATCCAAAGTACAGAGACAGACACAATGACAAAGGAAATGTAAACATAGTGTTGTCCAAAACCCAGACCCTAAAAGTCAGAGCCCAAAAAACGAGGCCTGGTCAGATAACCTCCCAGCTTGATTTTAAAAGCAGGAATGCACCCTGCAGAGAAGCCTCACCTAGTTTTCCTTCTTCCCACCAACACACAAAGTACACAAGTCACCAGAATTCCTCATCAGCCAAGCCACTGGTCTGAATAATAGAATAATCAGGAATGCCGATATCAGCTCTACCAGTGGCTGATCGTGCAGAGTCACAATGATTTGTACCCAAAGGGAGCCAAACCCACCATCACATCAGGGATGGTGGGTTTGTCTCATCAGGGAAATCTCATCTTCTTGGGACCACTCCTTTCCAATACTGATCAATGAACATTGTCCCCCCACAGCCCCCAATTACCTTTTCAAAAAGGTCTCACTGACTAAAAGGAAGTTGTACAGAGACAGGATTTCTTCAAAAAAAAACTTTTATTAAGTTTCCCACCACATGCTTTACATCAGTCATAGACCATATGTATCATTTTTAAATGTCTATAAAATGTCAATGTCTGTAACCAAATGGCATGTCATATCTGGAAAACGTCCCCTGGCATCATGTTTGGGCCAACCAGAGCAATAAACCTCTGCATGCCTTGATTGGAAAACATTGGATCTGACATGCCAGGACGGACCCCAAGATTTCAGACAACAATATATATGAGAGTCTAGATGCAGACAGTTTTAAGTGTCTTACTCTCTGTAATGCTAGAAATTTGAGGACTGAATGAAAATTGGAGGACAGAATTTTATTTGAGAGAGTAATGCCTTCAATTTGCCTCCCCATAACTACACCCACACCTTTTTTAAACTTCACACTTTATGTGTGTGTGTGTGTGTGTGTGTAACCATAGAGAGCAAGTAAGCTAAAAGCTGAATAAAATGTCATTTGGATGGTCACAAGTCTCATTTATGGAAAGTACTGCCTTCATTTTTCCCTTCTCTTTTTTTGCTGTGTGTCTTCAAGTCATTTTAGTGTTATTACAATCAAGTCAGCGAAGCTTTGCATAAGGAAATAACATTTTGGCTTATCTAAAGCAGAGCTTGCCAAACTGTGTGCCATGTTAGTATGTTGACTGCAGTGCATAGATGTATCACACGGATGTAATGAGAAGTTTATGTGAAATAACCAATAAATCAGATCTTTTAAAAATATAAATGAAAGGTTTTTGTGAAATGTGTTGTGTCCCCATACAATTCATTATTACAATGTTTCTATGTGTCCGTATCTCTTATAAAAGATTGGTTTAACCTCCAATTTGCTAATAAAACTGAATCACTGTGTTGCAAAATGATGTATGTCTAAAAAGTATATCACCAACATGAAATAGTTGGAAAGCTCTGATCTAAAGGCTCTTCAAAATATACTTTGAGGGTTTTTTTATTCTCTTTTATCAGCTTCCAGTTTCTCAAGATTTTCTTTCTGGTGGTTAAATTTATAGATTTTTAACATAATTTGTAGTTTGTTTTCCCTTTTTTCTGTGTGTTACTGTTTATGCATGCTCAGCAAGGGATTATTGTGGCAGCTGCAGTGTTTAGTTACCTTGCCTGTTGTAGCTAAGCATATGCAGAATCAGATCAGTCACAGCAGACAAGGATTAAAATCGCCATTCAGACATGGAAACCCACTGCGTTCCTTTGGGCAAGTCACATTCTCCAAGCCCCAAAAGAAGGCAAAAGAGAACTCCCTCTGAATAAACCTTTTTTTAAATAACAACAACAACAACAACAACAACAACAACAACAACAACACTGTATTTATATACTGCCCTATCTCCTCAACTCCATGTTAGGGTTGCCTTAGGATCACCATAAGTAAGAAGAATGTTGAAGGCACATAGCAACAGCAAACAACAGCTACAGTAACCTATTATGTACCAGCTCAAACTTAATTGCATTGTTTGCTACACTTACGTACTAATACTTACAGTATTTATTTATTTTGTACAAGAATAGCCTATAAGGATTCATAAACTTCTCTATGGTCTAAGCATTAATAAACTAACTACTATTAGAGTTATGCTGATGCAAAAGTTTTTTTTCTTCAGCCCTCCCCAACACCAAAGCTGCTAAAATCATTCCAGCAAGACATAGGATAAGAAGGAAGGCACTGTGCAGATATATAAAAAGCCTTTGGATGAAGAAGCTTCTTTATCACAAATTTTGTTAACTGAGCTGTGCCTGTATATTTGCAAGAAGTTAAGCCTCATTGAACAATAGATAAAACTTCTGAGTAATCACACATATTGATGGGGACTACCTCTAACTAAACATGCAATATAGTTCTCTTCTGCATTTTTTTTTCTTTCTCTTTCCCTTGCTTTGTTGGAACACGTTGGGAAATTATGATCCCTATGCCTGTCTCCTGCTCATTTATTTTACCCCCATGCATCTGTTTCAACTATAATAGGCTGACCATGCTTGACCTTTAACAAAAGCCTTATTAAATTGTGAGCAACAGCCTGGAATGAAGTTAGGACCTTCTTGACACAGAAGGCTTCTTGCAGAAATGGGGGGAATCATCTCAATTGCTTTTTAAAATCCATTTGTCATGTCATACTTGCAGCATGATCCTTTGCATGTTTATTTAGAAATAATATCTATAACATTGAATGCATTTGCTCCAGCAAAGAGAGGGTTGCAACCTTAGGAAACCATTTGCTATAGTTGCTTTTCATTTTAGGAGTGGTTGATAGCTCATCCTGTGTGTGGAAAGAGCTGTGGCTGTGGTCCTGTTTTAAGAACCAAAGCCTGTGAAATTCTTCACTGTTTTGTGCATGCACATGTGTATGTAGTTGGCCTCAGCCTTCAATTCTTCCATAGATTTAACATAGTTGTGGAGTCAGAAGATATCCTTACATCTTATGAAAGTATTGCCCCAGCATAGGATGACCACTTTGGTCCCTCATAATGGTTACACTTATTTATGTGTATAGTTAGTTAACAAATATTTACAATCTCTGAAATATCTACCATATGCATTGCATTACTGCAGATATCACTACGCTTATGTAGACTTTGAACTTGCTCTCCTTGCTGCCCAAGAACTAGCTGTTGATATCACATTATCATTCCCCTTCCATTTTCGTTCAATTGAACTTAGACAGGACTTGACTTTTCAGACAGAGAACTCTTGGAAACATAGAGCTAGAAGAGAATGCAAAGGAGATCCAGGCCAAGCCCATTCTGCCATTCAGAAATATATAACCAAAGCACTCACGACAGGTTGCCATCCAGTCTCTGTTTAAAAACTTCCATAGAAGAAAACTCTAACATACTCCCAGGCAGTGTATTCCACTATCAAACAGCTCTTACTATTGGGAAGTTTTTCCTAATGTTACAAATGTCTTCATCCTTTATGTGAACCACATAAAATGTGGTGAAGGGGAAGTCTTGATACAATACTATGACTGATTTCAGGTTCTTGTTCAAACTCTGCTTTAAAGATGTGCATGCAGGTGTCTGCTAGAACAAGACCAGAGGTGAAGAACTCTGTGGAAAGCAGCAACACTGAAGTCCTTGTTCTTCACATAGCTTACTGTCCGAATGTCAGGCTTTGAACACCCTTTTGGCTATGGGCTTTTTTTTTTTGCAAGAAAGGCAGTTTCCTGTGATAATCCACCAAGACTTTGGGCGTAAAGGTCCTCTGAGATGGATTTTTGTGAAAGAATAAGCAACGGAAAGAAACACAAAGCAGGAATGTCATGCTATCCAAAGTTTCAGAAATACAAAAAAAACACATGTGTAGTCAAACACCATCAGAGTGTGGTTGAGACAGCTAATATATTGGCAAGTTATTAGTAGAGAAAAATAGACAAGCTAGGAAAGGCTGCAGCAGTTTAGCTTTTGCCTGGGATTGACAGGTTTCTTCCCCCGTTCTCCTCATGCTGAGTCGAATGCAAACAGCTTTTGGATAAGCTTCGAAGAAAGAGGAAAAGAGTGTGTGTGTGTGTGTGTGGGGGGGGGGGGGGGTGGAGAGAAACTGAGACATTTTAAAAGCAGCCAAAAAGTAGAATGGCAGAAGAGTAATCAGGGCTATTCCTGCCAATTCAGCAGGATGGGCCCCTTAAGGGATTGGAGTGAATAGAAAAGTGGCTGTCTCACTTTGCCTCGTGGCAGGAGACCCAGCTTTCAGTGTGAGCATCTCATACAACTAAAGAAATTGAAAGCTGAGGCAAACTAGTACACATGCTTTGAATATGGAATTCATTATTTCACAATCTCCAGTTAATTCTCAGATCATGAGTAAATCCAGAATTCATGGCTTGCAGTGAACCCTGGCAAGAAATGAGGTCTGATAACCTGCTCATCCTTGAAGGAGCTGGGGGTGGCCACAGCCGACAGGGAGCTCTGTCCTGGGCTGGTCCATGAGGTCATGAAGAGTCAGAAGTGACTGAATGAATAACAACAACAACAACAACAACAACAACAACAACAACCTGCTCATCCTCATCCAATACCTGCAGATTCAAGTTGTCCTAATTTTTGTTTGATGATCATCCTTACTAGGGGTGCATCAACACTGTAGAATTAATACTGTTTGGTACCATTTTAACTGCCATGATTCAATACTTTGAAATCACAGGACTTGTAATTTTACAAGGTCTTTAACCCTTTCTGCTCAAGAGTGCTGGTGCCTCCCTAATCTACAACTCCCAGGCAGAGCCGGTCCAACAATGAGGCAAATTAAGCGGTCGCTTTGGGCGCCAAACCTATAGGGGCACAGTCGAGACTGCTTTTTCTGTTGATTTCTTGTAAAACATGATGTTTTGGTGCTTAATTTGTAAACTCTTAATGTAATTTGATGTTTAATAGGCTTTTCCTTAATCCCTCCTTATTATCCAACATTTTCGCTTATCCAACACTTTTATTTTTCAGTGATTGTTTTTTTGGGGAGGCACCAAAATTCTGTTCGCCTACACTTGAAAAATACCTAGGGCCGGCTCTGCTCCCAGGATTCCATAGCATTGAGCTGCATCAATTAATTCGATGGAGTAGATGCACACTTTGATACAAATACTTTAGAAATTTCTTGAGAGCTTTAATGGATTTCATTCTTCATCTTTTCTTTTTGTTTCTTCCAATGCAGCTTCAACGTCATGACAAAGAGGCCGAGGATTCCCCAAGCAAATGGAGATCAGAGGATGAAATGGCTGCAGAAGCAGCTATGCTCAAAAAGTATTTTCAGTGAAAGAAGAGGTAACTATCCTCCTCTATCCAGCAGGATGGGTGTAAATCTTGTATCCAAAAGTGATTCATGAAGGAAACATAAGCTAGAGCGGCTGCATGAGTTTGCTTTTTGAGCCTCCTGTGAAGAACAAGAGTTCACCTCCTCCTCTCCCTACCCTTTGAATCAACCAAATATAAACAACTTTTACATTTGGAACTCACTTTTCACCAGTTGAAATAACTGGAGGAGAAAGGAAGAAATTGGGAGGAAGAGAGGGAAACTCAGACATGTAAAAGCACCTTAATAAATGGGATGGTGGAGGATTAATTGGGACTGTCCCTGCCAAATCGAGATGGTTGGAAGGTATGCAGTTGTCAGTTTTTCAACATGCTAAGATGTCTTTTCCCATGGAATATGAAAAAGACTAGTTCTAGCAGACATCTCAATTGATAAATTTAAATCTTTATAATATTATATGTGCTGAGTGTGATTTTCGATTTTTGATCTTAGATATTGGTTCTTTGTGATGTTTAACCACTAAGACCCCATCAACACTGACCATTTAATGCAGTTCGAAGCTAGCTTCAAACAGCGGCAGCCAGAAAACAAACTCTCACAAAAGTGTGCAAAAAAGAGCCCTTAATGTGAATCAGTGCTTTATATTTTGTGTAGTCACCATCTGAGCTTCAAACTGGTTCCAGGATTTCCTATGTAATCATCAGCACAGCAAAACCATTTTCTAACTACTGGTTTGAAACTGCAGTAAATTGTCAGTGTAGATAGGGCCTAACTTACATAAACTATCAGTCTCCTTGAACATTTATGGAGAAGGGATGGTATAAATCAAACGCATAAAGGCCAAAGGAAAACAAGACTTTACTGATAAGTCCCACTGATTTTCAATATGTTTACTAATAACATCATCAGAAGGCCACAGAGGTCACTCTGCTTTGTAGAGAGGCATGGGTAATCTGGCACCCCACGCCCCGTATCGCCCGGCTCCAGCCAAGGGTAATCAGATGTGGGAAAGTGTGAGCACATGTGGTGCGCACGGCTTCCCATATGCATTGTAATAGCAACACGGGAGCCTTCCTGTGTTGCCTTGCTGGTCGCATGCACCGGCTCTCCCTTCCTTCACTCACGGAGCAGGTACAGTGTCATGTGACGGGAGCTGGCCAGCTCAGTGGGTGACTGGGGCTAAATTGGTGCATGCCGCTGAATTCAGCCCCATGTGGTGGCAATAGTAGGTAGGATTATATACCAAAGGGTATATAGTCATTATGCAGCTCCTCAGATGTTGGTTAACTACAATGTCAACCCACCCTTGCAAGCAGAGCCCACAATGAGGTGTGCTAATCCAACAATTTATGGAGTGTTGTATGACTCCCACCTCTCTACAGTAAGGGTGAGGGGGAAATGTAGGGATGATGGGAGGCTTATTGGTCATTCAAGAAGAGCTAGATCAATGTGTCCTTGAGAAAGAACATTTCCATAGCAGTGCCCAAGCTGTGAGTTATCACAGTAGAGACCAACTCAACTTCTTCCAACTGAACTTTATCGAGCCTCAAAAACTATTGCCTTCATGGGTTCTGATGGAGTTTAAACTTGCTTCATTTGTATTTTGATTTTGTTCTGTTGCTTTCTCTTAATTGTAAAATGTCTTGAGGGTCCCAGTGTGCAGGAAAGTAATTTATAAATACTTTTAATAAACAAAGCAATAAATAAATATCTGCCCAGAAGGCCACAAAATGAGACACACATCCACCCTGCTGTTACATGACAAGAAAGACTTGTTTCCCCAAGTAAATGGAGCAGAACTAGCAGTCCTTGCATCTTTTGCCAAGTACACAATTGCATATGTTCCATGCACATTGCCTATTCATTTCTGGCTTCTCTTTTGTGTAATAATGTGGTGGGGGAGTGGTTTTCGAGTGTCTAAAAGTTGCAGATTTAGACAGCCACTTACCTGGATTGAGTCAGAAAATGCTACCAGGATAGCTAATACATTGTTAAATGTACAATCTATTTTATTTCAGTAAAGAACATTTTCATCCCCATTTAAGAGCAGCCATCTTATATCAGTACAAGAATGAATGAAAGAAAACACTTGTTTTGTGGGCTAATCCACAGCTCAATGGAGTATATGCAGAAGGCTAACACAAATGGGGTAGAATTAAGCAAGCCAACCCAATTCACGTTTCCCAGCCTTGTATTAAGTTTGGAACATAGTTATCACTGACTGATAGGTGCACATCTTTGCCTTTAGCAGTTCAGTTGAAAATAAATTCTCAGCTCAGAAATAAGACGAACAGGTATTGTATATTATGAAGATGTTTTAGTTTTGTGTTTGTTCAAATATTTGCCTTTGAGCTGTGGTGTATAATGAATAACAAAGATTAATGTTTAAAAATCTAAATTTCATACAAAGATGCATATATTTGGGGAGCTGCATTAAAAAGCAGAGGGGAATGGTAAATGAAAAATAGGAACTTTCATACATTTTAAACATACATTTATCTTCTTAGTAGTTACTTACCTCTTTTTGTTTTGGCTAGTAAACATGGAGAGGAGCTTCTGGGAAGATACTTAAATTTGGATATGCAGTTTTTCAGGGAACTGGGTTCAAAGCCATACTCTCACCACATAAAACCTACTAATATGTTCACCTTAGGCTTTCAATAAATTTTAATGACCTGAAGGCACACAACAACAAAATGTCCAAATCCGATCTTCATGTTGTTCTTTATTCATTCAGTCAGTCACTTCCGACTCTTTGTGACCTCATGGACCAGTCCATGCCCGAGCTCCCTGTCCACCATGGACACCCCCAGTTCCTTCAAGGTCAGCCAGTCACTTCAAGGATACCATCTATCCATCTTGCCCTTGGTCGGACTCTCTTCCTTTTTCCTTCCATTTTCCCTAGCATCATGATCTTCTCCAAGCTTTCCTGTCTTCTCATTATGTGACCAAAGTACTTCATCTTTGCCTCTAATATCCTTCCCTCCAGTGAGCAGCTGGGCATTATTTCCTGGAGGATGGACTGGTTGGATCTTCTTGAGGTCCAAGACACTCTCAGAATTTTCCTCCAACACCACAGTTTAAAAGCGTCTCTCTTCCTTCGCTCATTCTTCCTTCTACATATTGGGCCAGAAAATAGATCATGGTGACTCACTGTAGCAAAAACAAATATTTATACAAATATTTATACAAATATACAAATATTTTTTGGGGAATCCTTTGGATAGCATGAGGACTGGAAGTTGCACTCTGAACAAAGTAACTTTTTCTGAGCCCTGTGCATGATGTGATTAAAACAGCCTTTCAAGTTAAACTTTGCAATACAATTCTGAACCAACAGCAGCTTCCTGGTAATTTTTGTAGGCAGCCAACTACACACTAGTCTGAGCATAGTTCATCTTAAATTGGGTTATGGATCCAGCCCTTGCTGCCTGATCATAAGAATTACAGAACCAACCAATTAAATGCTTGTGAATAAAAGCCAATTTGGTGTCAGATACTGAGCACCAAGGTTTCCATCTCTCTAGGGAACCAATGAGGCCAGAGGCAAATAGCACAGGCAAAGGTCAAATTCCAAAAGCAGCAATGGAAGGTCCAAAAGATCAGAGGCAGGAAGTGTAACCTAAAGCAAGGCAGGAGGCCAGCATTTGTGAATAGCAGCTGCTGATCAGAAAAGGCCAAAAGAAATCAAGACTATGGAAAACTGGAGCAGGAGCTTAAACCAGAAACACCAGTTGTTCATAATTTAAAGGTCTCACTCCAGGGGTAGGCAACTGTGGTGCTAGGGGGAAGTTTTCTTTTGTAGGATTGTCTGAAGGGCTCACAGAATACCAATACAGAAAAAGAAAGAAGGAAGGAAGGAAGGAAGGAAGGAAGGAAGGAAGGAAGGAAGGAAGGAAGGAAGGAAGAAAGAAAGAAAGAAAGAAAGAAAGAAAGAAAGAAAGAAAGAAAGAAAGAAAGAAAGAAAGAAAGAAGAAAGAAAGAATCAAGTGGCCAGACAGACCACATCTGGTTTTGAAAAATATCTTTTTTAATCAGTGCAGCCTCCTTCAAAGGTGAATCATCACTTCTGACCCATTTTCACACTACAGTGTTATAGCATTATGATTCCATCTTAACTGCCATTGTTCTGTCCTATAAAGTCCTTGAACTGGCAGTTTAGGGAACAGCATTTAGAATTCTTAGCTGGAGAGATCAGATGCCTCAAAAGACAACAAATCTCGGGATTTTGGTAGATGCAGCCATGGCAGTTAAAGTAGAAACATATTACTGTAAGTGTGTATTGTGAAAGGACCCCTGAAAGCTTCCAGGAGAAGAAATGTACTTTGGGGAAGAGCAGGAAAAGGACTGCCTGTTTTGATTGGAGCTGATTTGAGGGAACCCTATGTTGAAGCCTATGTGGTGTATGTAAGAAAATGGAATAAGTATTCGATTTCAGTCCATTTAAGAATTTATCAAAATGTACAGGCTCCTTTATAGTCAGTCTGGCATTAATATGTTAGCCTCCAATGGCATAGTGAATTAAACCCTTGTGCTGACAATATTGATGACTTGAAGGCTGGGTTGCTGACCTGAAGGTTGCCAGTTCAAATACAACCCAGGGAGAGCGCAGATGAGCTCCCTGCATCAGCTCCAGCTTCATGCAGGGACATGAGGGAAGCCTCCCACAAGGATGGAATAAACATCAAAAAATCTGGATGTCCCCTGGGCAACATCATTGAAGTTCCTTAAGTCGCTCCTGACATGAAAGAAAATATGTTTTTTAAGCATAAGATGTGGCAGCAACCAGCACAAGGAGCCATGGTGGCACAGTGGGTTAAACCCTTGTCCTGGCTGGACTGCAGACCTGAAAGTTGCCGGTTCAAATCCACGAGACAGCGTGAGCTCCTGTCTGTCAGTTCTAGCTTGGGGGACATGAGAGAAGCCTTCTACCAGTATGGTGACACATCCGGGCATCCCTTGGGCAACATTTCTGTAGACGGTCAGTTCTCTCAAACCAGAAGTCACTTCTGACATTGTAAAAGAAAACCACTGACAGATCCATCCTTCCAGAACTATTGTTACTTCGCTCAGAAAAGTATGGATTTGAAACCATCCTAGGTTTAAAGATTTTGCCTTTCCTTTCTTTCCTGAGAGGCTATTTAACAACGTCATAGTAGAGGAGAATAGGGCTCTCCTAGTACTGGAAATAGTGTTACTTTTTGAATTCGCTCAGTTCAAATTGAGGAGGGTTTCTGTTGAGTGTTTAAAAAATGGAACAATGTTTGCAAATTTTGTCACATTCAGGATGGAAAGGCCATGTAGGCTGGTCTCCTGACAGTGACATAGGTCAATATGATGCTGGCGTATGTCATTTTCAGTCATTGTGGAATTCACTCACTATCTCCTTCAGGCAACGCCACTAACATCTCCTCAAAGTCTACCTGTAACTTACAGTATCTCCCAACCCAGCCAGATGGTGGCTCATGGAGAGGTAGAAAAGGCAGCAGCTGAGGCTGCATCTACATTTATTTATTTACCATATTTATATCCTGCCTTTCTCTACCCCGAAGGGGACTCAAGGCGGCTTACATATGGCAAGTATTCAATGCCTTAAACACATACAAAACATTAAGCTTAAAATAAATTGAATTAAAATACATATTAAACATTTAAAAACATTACATTCAATATTAAAATCACGCCATCCAGAAATCATAGTCTAAGGCCGTTCCGTAGTAATTGCACATATTTCAAATCTATTATTGCACTGCGTTATTCTCCGAAAGCCTGTGTGATGACTCATGGGCCTTGTAGTCCTGTTCCTAGTACTATTGTGGCAGACGAAGAGGAAAACATGGGGTTTTCGCCGGTTCAGCAAGAGCCGGAGTCTCTTCACCTGCAGGATGTTGATGTTTGCCCTCAAGAATTCAGCCAAACAGGCCTTGGGCAGAACTCCCCCCCCCCCGTTTCCCAGGAGGGAAAATTATTCTAAGGATAGGGGAGTCAGGGAGGCTAATCGGAGAAGCCTGAGAATGGCTGCCAAACAAATGGCTGATTAGGTCTGCTTCCCTTGGGAAATTCTAAGGAGTCATGCATCTGGACAGAGTTGGGTTTCGCTTCTCATTCTCTAGGGAAAGAGTTCTGTTGGCGGGAAAATGAGACCCAATATAGGTGTTTGGCGTGAGGGATTCTTTGCAGAGTCAATTGATCAGCTTGAGGAGAGAGATCGTGTGTGGACTTCGTAATCCCAGTTCCTTGCTTCCCGGATCAAGCTTCAAGCCTTGCCCTGTCTCACGGTTTTACCATGGACTCTGTTTCATGCTTCATGTTTGCCTCGTCTTCAGTCACGGATCTAGCCAAGAATCAAGTTTATTTCCAGCCTTGTTGTCAAGCTTCATTGGACTTTAAAGACTCTGTTATTTCCCCACACTATTGCTTGGCAAAGTGTGTGTTTCGGTCAAGTGGATTAAAACTTTGAACTCTAATATCTTATATTGGACAATACATTTCTGGACTATATTTGACCTCATCTGAAAGGTCTGCTTCTGAACTATATTTTTCACTTGTTTTTATTGATTTTATATATTTCTTAAATAAAGATATTAGATAGGGACTGGCCTCTGTGTAAGGTTATTGGTGCTCAGCAGCCAGGGTCCTGACAGTTTGACTCCGCCACCTTAAGCACCAAACAACCTAAGGCCAGAATGTCTACAGGAACCGGAGCGGAGGCTCAACCACCCAGTTACACCATTTCCCAAGATGAATTCAATCGAATCCAGGACACACTCCGAACGCAGGAGGGAGAAATACGGGGCTTGAAGGAACACGGAGCCCGTCTCCCTGCCCTAGCGCTACCAACCAGGTTTTCTGGAGAAGCCTCCAAGGTTCATGTTTTCCGTCGCCAGTGCCAGGCATACTTAGAAGCCCACCAAGCCGAGTTTCCCCAAGAAGATGTCAAAGTGGCGTGGATCTACAGTCTCCTAGATGGGCCTGCGGCCACTTGGGCGACGGCGCTATATGATGCGGGTTCCACGCATCTAAGCACCGCGCAAAATTTCTTGAACCACCTTAGAAAGACCTGGGGGATCGAGGACGACGAGGAGGCGGCCGGCCATAAACTCCGGCATCTCTTCCAAGGGGACAGGCCGTTGTCCCGGTACATAGCCGAGTTCCGGGTGCTGGCTCAGAGCACCGGCTGGAACGATATAGCCCTTAGAGGACAGTTTCGCGAGGGCCTCAACATTGAGATGCAGGAAGAAGTCTCTAAGGTGGATCCCCCAGGGACTCTTGAGAGACTCATCAACCAGTGTTTACGAGCCGAAGCCCTGCTTGCCAACAAAAAACAGTGGCTCCGAGGCCAGAGTGGAAGAGCCGGAGTGAAACCCCCCGCTTCTGCCAGTGTTCAGCCACGTCCAGTATGGAGATCCCCACCGCCAGCCCCAAACCCCATGGGAAGCGAGGAGGAGCCGATTGTCACGACCCAGGCTGCAGAGCACCAATAACCATACACAGAGGCCAGAATCTATCTAATATCTTTATTAAGGAAATAAGTAAAGGCAATAAAAATAAGTGTAGAATATAGTTCAGAAGATGACCTTCCAGGAAAGGTCAAATATAGTCCAGGAAAACAATGTCCAATATGAAATAGTAAGGTCCAAAGTTGTAATCCAGTAACCGAAACACTCACTTGCCAAGCAAGGTGAGGGGAGATGACAAGGTCCTTTAGTCCATGAAACTTAGGCAAGGCAAGGAAATAGCTTGATTCTTGGTACACAAAGCTTGATTCAAGGCAACAAGGAACGAGGAACAGGGACAAGATCCGTGGTAAACACTTGGCAAGGTCCGGGAAGCAGGGCAAGGTCCTGGAAAGCAAGGCTGAGTCCTAGGTAGCAAGGCAAGGTCCGCGAAGCAAAACAAGGCTGGAAACAGGAACGAAGGCTTGGAAACGGGAGTAGCGCTGTCCACACACAACCTACTCCGGTAGCTGACGAATTGACTCCGCAAGATTCCTACGGGGCAAGGAACCTAAATAGGGTCTCGTTTTCCCACCAAAGAACACTTCTCTGGGGAACCAGAACCGAAAGTCAATCTCTGTGTCCAGATGCATGACTCCCTAAAGGTTCTCATGAAAGCAGTCTTAATCAGCTGAATGCCTGGCTGCGATTCTCAGGCTTCTGCGATTAGCCTGTTGAACTCCTTTTTGTTGTTGATAATAACTACGGCGAGAAAATGGGGGAGATTCTGACTCAGGGCTTGTTTGGCCGATTTCTGGAAGGCAAACCTCCGGCAGGTGCAAGGGCTCCAATTCTGGCTGGGAAAATTCCAATTCTGGCTGAAACGGTGGAAAAACCAAGTTTTCCTCTTCATCTGTCTCAACAGCGCTAGGAACGGGACTACATGGCCCATGAGTCATCACACCGATGCAGTTGGGCAATGTGCGCCCCAGACTAGATGTTGCCGAAAAGGCCCGCCGCCAACGTTTGAATCTGTGTTGGTACTGCGGGAATGGGGGCCACTTCGCCAGAGAATGTCCAGCCAAAAAGAAACCCGCCGCCCGCCTGGCGGCGGCGTCCTCCGCGGAGCCGGAGGAGGCCAAGGCGGCTGGAGCAAAGCCGGCGGGGGAAGCCAGCAACCGGGTGTAGAGAGGCTCGCCAACCCGGTCAAAAACCCCACTCAAGAGCCGCAAACTGGGGTCCTATTTCTCCTGGTGGTCACGCTGTGGTCAGTGAAAAAAGGGCCCGTCATGATCCATGCCATGATAGACTCAGGGGCAACAAACAATTTCATCGATAGAGAGTATGCCGACTCTCTGGGATTACAATATCATGATTTCAAGAATGCCCGGTTGGTGCTGGCCATAGATGGCCGACCCCTAAAGACAGGTCCCGTAAGCCAATGGACTGAACCCACCAGAATGTGGATAAGGGAACACATGGAAGAAATTTCTTTCTTCGTTACCGAGGTTCCCCACTTCCCTGTGATTTTGGGTATTCCATGGCTGACACTCCACGACCCAAACATCTCCTGGTCCAACAGAGAACTGCAGTTCGCCTCAAGATATTGCCAAAACCACTGTCTAGTAGCCAAGGTCTGCCATGCCACAGACGCAGAGCCCATCATCACCTTGCCCAAGAAATATTCAGACTTTTGGGATGTTTTCAATGAAAAGGAAGCCGAGAAACTACCCCCACATAGACCCTACGACTGTGCCATTGACCTGGTGGAGGGGGCCCCAATTCCACGAGGACACCTCTACTCCCTGACTGAACCAGAGCAAGAAGCTCTCAGGGAGTTTATAGAGTCAAACCTCCGCAAGGGGTTCATCAGACCCTCTCAATCCCCAGCAGCTTCCCCAGTGATGTTTGTGAAAAAGAAGTCAGGGGACCAACGCTTGGTTGTGGACTATAGAGCATTGAACAATATCACGAAGCGGAATCGCTACCCCCTGCCTCTGATCTCAGACCTATTAGACCGGCTCCGAGGGGCCAAGGTTTACACCAAGCTGGATCTCCGGGGGGCTTACAATCTAGTTCGCATAAGAGAAGGGGACGAATGGAAAACCGCCTTCCAGACCAAATTCGGATTATTTGAGTCCCTAGTCATGAATTACGGATTATCCGGAGCTCCCGCAACATTCCAGCATTTTGTCAACGATATCTTCCAGGATTATCTAGATCGGTTCTTGATCATATATTTGGACGATTTTTTGGTGTATTCTAGATCACAATCGGAACACGAGCAACACGTCAGAATGGTGCTACAACGATTGCGGGATCATGGACTATATGCCAAGTTAGAGAAATGTGCCTTTGATCTGCAAGAGGTAGACTTCCTGGGATACCGCGTCTCGCCATTAGGGCTCTCCATGGACCCGGCAAAGGTTTCAGCAGTATTGGAATGGCGGGCGCCAACCAACAAGAAGGAAGTACAGCGCTTCTTGGGGTTTGCAAACTACTACCGCAAATTCATCCCAGACTTCGCTCGCTGGTCTGACCCAATCACCAGCTGCATCCGAGGGAAACAGCCTTTCCACTGGACAGAGCAAGCAGAGAAAGGGTTCCACCAGCTAAAGCAGTTATTCACGACCCAGCCAATTCTACAGCACCCGGATCCTAAAACCCCTTTTGTTGTGCAGGCTGACGCCTCTGAGGTGGCAATTGGGGCTGTACTCATGCAACCAGTGGGAGAACATCTTCATCCTTGTGCCTATTACTCCCGTCAACTAACAGCCCCAGAGAGAAATTACACTATTTGGGAGAAAGAACTTTTGGCCATAAAGGCAGCTTTTGAAAATTGGAGACATTGGTTGGAAGGGGCCAAATTTCCCATTGAAGTTCATACTGATCATCGAAATTTAGAACACCTAAGGACCGCACCAAACTTAAATCAAAGGCAGCAGGGCTGGGCTTTGTTCTTTGAACGTTTTGACTTCCAGATCCATTATGTGACCCCGGCTCAGACCAAGCAAGCACATGCTCTATCACGGAAACCAGAGTATGCTGCAGGACGCAGAGAGACCTCAGAATCTCGATTGCTGCAACCCGAAAACTTTGCCACGCTCACAGTGGGAAACACCAAATCCACTCCAATGGAACCAACTCCCTCTAACCCAGAATCCCTTGGCACTCAAGAAATTAGAGCCAGTCAACAGACAGATGCCTGGGCTCAAGAACAGATTCACCAAGGACTACGTTTCCCATTCTCACTTAAGGATGGGCTACTATGCTACAGGAATCATGTTTACATTCCTCCAGGTCCCGGCAGAGAAAAAGCACTTCATCTGTGTCATGACAGCAAGCCAGCAGGACATTTTGGGCTATTGAAAACCATGCACTTGATCCTACGAGATTTCTGGTGGCCCAAGATCCGCAAGGATGTGGAGAAATATGTCAATACCTGTCCTGTATGTCAGCGTTCCAAGACACGAAGGGAGAAGCCGTC
This sequence comes from Anolis carolinensis, assembly GCF_035594765.1. Taxonomy (NCBI): domain Eukaryota; kingdom Metazoa; phylum Chordata; class Lepidosauria; order Squamata; family Anolidae; genus Anolis; species Anolis carolinensis. Next base: position 36,805,958 of record NC_085842.1, on the reverse strand, counting down.
AGGGCTACTATATCCCCTTCCCAATCCTTCTCGCCCATGGGAAATAATTTCCGCGGATTTTATCACTGACTTACCACCCTCCCTTGGATTCACCATGATTCTAGTAGTGGTGGACCTTTTTACCAAGTTGGCCCATTTCATCCCCTGCGATGGTCTCCCCACGGCCAAAGAGACTGCAGATTTATTCCTTCAACATATTTTCCGACTACATGGATTGCCCAAGAGTTTAGTCACTGACCGTGGATCTCAATTCACCTCTCGTTTCTGGAAAGCACTACAAAAACTATTGGGCATAGACTCTTGTTTATCTTCAGCTCACCATCCCCAAACGGATGGGCAAACTGAGCGCACCAACGCCACTTTGGAACAATACCTTCGCTGTTATGTAAACTACCAACAGGACAATTGGGCTTCCCTATTACCTCTGTCAGAGTTTGCATACAACAATGGTGTCCAGGCTTCAACTAAAGAAACCCCGTTCTTTGCAAACTACGGTTTCCATCCACGTTTCTTTCCTTCTGTCATTGAAACCTCAGAAGTCCCTGCAGCGGAGGACTTGCTGCAGGAACTCACAGCAGTACAAGAACTTTTACACCAACAACTGGATCAAGCCAAGGAGGACTACAAACGCCACACTGACAGCCATCGCCAGCCGGGCCCCGAGATCAAGGTAGGAGATCGGGTTCTGTTGTCCACTCGCTTTTTGCCCTCCCACCGTCCCTGCCGGAAGTTAGATGCCCGTTTCATTGGTCCCTACCCAGTGGTGGCGCAACTTAACCCCGTGACTTTCAAACTCCAACTTCCGCGCTCCATGCACATTCATCTGGTGTTCCACCATTCCCTGCTCCTTCCGGCGGATGGTGTACGCCCCGACGCGAGTCGGCCGCCCCCTGCCCCTGTTCTAGTGGACGGAGAGGAGGAGTTCGAGGTTCAGGACATTTTGGATTCTCACTTCCATTGCCGCCGCCTTCAGTATCCCATTGACTGGGTGGGTTTTGGCCCTGAAGAACGCTCCTGGGAAGATGCTTCCACAGTCCATGCCCCCGACTTAGCCCGCCGCTTCCTTCAGGCCTACCCTACCAAGCCGCGGCCCCGCGACTCGAGGAGAGGGGCCCTGTTTGAGGGGGGCCTTGAGGGCGGGGATAGTGTAATGACTCATGGGCCTTGTAGTCCTGTTCCTAGTACTATTGTGGCAGACAAAGAGGAAAACATGGGGTTTTCGCCGGTTCAGCAAGAGCCGGAGTCTCTTCACCTGCAGGATGTTGATGTTTGCCCTCAAGAATTCAGCCAAACAGGCCTTGGGCAGAACTCCCCCCCGTTTCCCAGGAGGGAAAATTATTCTAAGGATAGGGGAGTCAGGGAGGCTAATCGGAGAAGCCTGAGAATCGCTGCCAAACAAATGGCTGATTAGGTCTGCTTCCCTTGGGAAATTCTAAGGAGTCATGCATCTGGACAGAGTTGGGTTTCGCTTCTCGTTCTCTAGGGAAAGAGTTCTGTTGGCGGGAAAACGAGACCCAATATAGGAGTTTGGCGCGAGGGATTCTTTGCAGAGTCAATTGATCAGCTTGAGGAGAGAGATCGTGTGTGGACTTCGTAATCCCAGTTCCTTGCTTCCGGGATCAAGCTTCAAGCCTTGCCTTGTCTCACGGTTTTACCACGGACTCTGTTTCATGCTTCATGTTTGCCTCGTCTTCAGTCACGGATCTAGCCAAGAATCAAGTTTATTTCCAGCCTTGTTGTCAAGCTTCATTGGACTTTAAAGACTCTGTTATTTCCCCACACTATTGCTTGGCAAAGTGTGTGTTTCGATCAAGTGGGTTAAAACTTTGAACTCTAATATCTTATATTGGACAATACATTTCTGGACTATATTTGACCTCATCTGAAAGGTCTGCTTCTGAACTATATTCTTCACTTGTTTTTATTGATTTTATATATTTCTTAAATAAAGATATTAGATAGAGACTGGCCTCTGTGTAAGGTTATTGGTGCTCAGCAGCCAGGGTCCTGACAGCCTGATACATTGTAGAATTAGTGCAGTTTGACACCACTCTAACAACTACAGCTCAGTGCAATGAAATCATGAGAGTTTTAGTTTTACAAGGCCTTTATTCATCTTTGCCAAAAAATGTAGGTGCCTCACCCAACCACAACTCTTACAATTCCATAACATTATACCATGACATTTAAAGTGGTGCCTAACTGCTTTAATTCTACAGTGGAGATTCACCCTTAGAAGTCTCTGGCTATGGCTATGTCACCAGATGCATAACAACGAAGACATTTATGGGACCTCCCGGGAGGCCTTTCCAGATCTTAGAGAATCATAGAGTTAGAAGGAATGGCTAAGCTCCCGCCATACAAGAATGCATTGCTGTGTGTCTGGCTAAAGGGACATAGCTGCTAACAACTCATCATCGGATACTAAGCCAGGTTGGGGGAGGCAGGAAAAGACGGATGGATTGCAGAGAAATGAGATGGCAGAACTGGCATAGTTCCATCTGGACATAACTTTATACCCCGGCTTATAATAAAAGATCATAGTTAGGTGTTTAAAAACTTTTTCCCGTGACAAATCATGGTCCTGCTATAAGGTAGTAAACAATATAATGTGTTCTGCAAAGGGCCATGGCAGAACATGGCCAGAACCCAGCTGTTGGGAGAACTGACTTGAGAAATGTGCTCTCAATGTTATGCTAGGCACAGTGTTCTTTTTCCTGTCCCATGACAGCACCACAAACCTTAGATTCATGCTTCATGCTTCCAGTTTCAAAGACATAATTCTGGTTCTTGTTCTTTCTCCTCTGAAATCAGATGGCTGAATAGTTTCACTCTTTGACCGGAGAAAGAATTAAGTTTTAAAAGGAAAGGCAGTTCCTCAGCAAGGCCTCTCAAAATTGAATCTTTTTCATCCCCTTCTTAGGGCCCCAGAGGGAAGACCTTTCCATAGAAATGGATTGGTCTCCTGAGACCAATCTCTGTGGAAGCAGGATGGACAGGACCATAATGACTGCCCGGCTGTGCTTTCATCTCTCTGTCACTCCTAAACACTTCATAGTTCTTCTTCCAGGAAGGGGAAAAAAACCAGGGGAGTGTAATAAATGTATCATTGATATGACTCACTCTTGACAGCACAATTTAGGAGAGATCTTTGGCTAAATTTTACAAGCCACTTACCTCTTTTACAGTGGTGATGAGGAGGTCAGCCGTGTTTTTCTGAGCCATTTGGCATCGTTAGTGTTTGTTTTCAGTTTATCAAATGCTCTTCATCATCAGCCTCCCCCCCCCCCCCCGCTCACACACACACACCTCCCTTTGCACACCATTGCTCCTTTCCCATTTACTTGTATTGGATGTGTTTTGTGTTACAGGAAGAAATGGGACCAGACTAGGAAAGGAAATTTCCACAGTGAGGACAAAACATGTTCAGTTATAATGTGTGCCATTTGAAACAGGTCCTTCCCATTGAAAACAAGGATCTTATAAGATATCTCTGCTTGGGGGTGGCCCAAGACATTTCATTTTACAAAACAGCCTCCCAATCTCAATAGTTACTAACTTATAGTAGGGCACACTGCATGCATGTGGAGGCAGGCACAAGTTCTTGCCATAAGTCCAGGTGACAACTCTACCAACACATTCACTTGGGAAATATCATCACAAGACCTAATCGCATCATAATCACATAAATATGAGATGCACTTTCATTTGGTCACCCTCTTCTGTGATATATAATAATAATAATAATAATAATAATAATAATAATAATAATAATAATAATAATAATAATGACAGAAGGCCTGATCCTTGCAGCCCAGGAGCAAGCCATCAGAACAAATGCAATTAAGGCCAAGATCAAAAAATCAGCTGATGACCCAAAATGCAGACTGTGCAAGGAAACTGACGAAACCATTGAACATATCCTCAGCTGCTGTAAGAAAATTGCACAGACAGACTACAAACAGAGGCACAACTACGTGGCCCAAATGATTTATTGGAACTTATGCCTCAAGTACCACCTGCCAGCAATAAAGAACTGGTGGGATCACAAACCTGCAAAAGTATTGGAAAATGAACACGCAAAGATACTGTGGGACTTCCGAATCCAGACTGACAAAGTTCTGGAACACAACACACCAGACATCACAGTTGTGGAAAAGAAAAGGGTTTGGATCATTAATGTTGCCATCCCAGGTGACAGTCACATCGACGAAAAACAACAGGAAAAACTCAGCAGCTATCAGGACCTCAAGATTGAACTTCAAAGACTCTGGCAGAAACCGGTGCAGGTGGTCCCGGTGGTGATCGGCACATTGGGTGCCGTGCCAAAAGATCTCAGCCGGCATTTGGAAACAATAGGCATTGACAAAATTCCGATCTGCCAACTGCAAAAGGCCACCCTACTGGGATCTGTGCGCATCATCCAAAAATACATCACACAGTCCTAGACACTTGGGAAGTGTTCGACTTGTGATTTTGTGATACGAAATCCAGTATATCTATCTTGTTTGCTGTGTCATAAAATAAATAATAATTATTTATTTATTTATTTATAGGCTACCCTATCTCCCCGGGGAGACTCAGGGCAGCTTCCGAGCAAAAAGGCAAACATTCAATGCCTTGGTGATAGACCAGTGATTCTCAACCTGGGGTCCCCGGATGTTTTTAGCCTTCAGCTCTTAGAAATCCTAACAGCTAGTAAACCGGCTGGGGTTTCTGGGAGTTGTAGGCCAAAAACATCTGGGGACTCCAGGTGGAGAACCACTGTGACAGACAAACATTTAAATCAAAACATCATTATAAAACTCATAAATTACTGCAACACAAAAGCTCATAAGAACAACAATATCACAATACATAATATGAATAATATGATTTAAAATATATGCCATTCTCTATCAACAATACTCTTCAGCACTTTACATCAGGCAAGCAGACCAGGCTCTGCACCAGGTGATAAAAAAGAGCCACTACCAATCAGTCTCTGTTGTATTATTATTTTTATGGGAAAGCTTCCAATTCTGATTGCCTGAACTGCCATGGTGTTGCAGAATATTCTGTCACTGGAGAATTCAAACAGTTTATAATTCAGATGTGCATATATGGTTGGCCCCTCCTACGTTGTCACGACCCAGGCTGCAGAGCACCAATAACCATACACAGAGGCCAGAATCTATCTAATATCTTTATTAAGGAAATATATAAAGTTAATAAAAGCAAGTGTAGGAAATAGTTCAGAAACAGACCTTTCAGGGAAGGTCAAAATTAGTCCAAAGAAACAATGTCCAATATGAAATATTAAGGTCCAAAGTTGTAATCCAATAACCGAAACACTCACTTTGCCAAGCAAAGTGAGGGGAGATGACAAGGTCCTTTAGTCCATGAAACTTGAGCAAGGCTAGGAAATAACTTGATACTTGGAACACAAGGCTTGAAACAAGGCAACAAGGAACGAGGAGCAGGAACAAGATCCGTGGTAAATTCTTGGCAAGGTCCGGGAAGCAAGGCAAGATCCGGGGAGTAACCAAGGCTGGGAGCGGAGGCTTGGAAACAGGAACAAGGCTTGGAAGCGAGAGTAGCGCTGTCCACACACACTACTCCAGTAGCTGACGAATTGACTCTGCAAGATTCCTAAAGGGGCAAGGAACCTAAATAGGGTCTCGTTTTCCCACCAAAGAACACTTCTCTGGGGAACCAGAAACGAAAGTCAATCTCTGTGTCCAGATGTATGACTCCCTAAAATTTCTCATGGAAGCTGGCTTAATCATCTGAATGCTTTGCTGCGATTCTCAGGCTTCTGCGATTAGCCTGCTGAACTCCTTTTTGTTGTTGATAATAATTACGGCGAGAAAATGGGGGAGATTTTGACTCAGGGCTTGTTTGGCAGATTTCTGGAAGACAAACCTCCTGCAGGTGCAAGGGCTCCAATTCTGGCTGGGAAAGTTCCTTTTCTGGCTGAAATGGTGGAAAACCCAAGTTTTCCTCTTCATCATTCACAACAGCACTAGGAACGGGACTACATGGCCCATGAGTCATCACACTATCCCCCTCCTCAAGCCCCCTCTCAAACTGGGACTCTCTCCCCGAGGCGCGAGGCCGCGGCTTGGCGGGATAGGTCAGATGGAAACGGCGGGTTAAATCGGGGGCATGGACTGTGGAAGCGTCTTCCCAAGAGCGTTCCTCGGGGCCAAAACCCACCCAGTCAATGAGATATTGTAGGCGGCGGCGGTGAAAGCGAGAATCCAAAATGTCCTGAACCTCGAATTCCTCCTCCCCATCCACCAAAACAGGAGTGGGGGCCGGCCGGTCTGCATCAGGGCGCACACCTTCCGCCGGAAGGAGCAGAGAGCGATGAAACACTGGATGAATGCGCATAGAGCGCGGAAGTTGGAGTTTGAAAGTCACGGGGTTAAGTTGCGCCACCACTGGGTAGGCCCCAATGAAACGGGCATCTAATTTCCGGCAAGGGCGATGGGAGGGCAAAAAGCGAGTGGACAGAAGAACCCGGTCTCCTACCTTGATTTCGGGGCCCGGCTGGCGATGTTTGTCAGCGTGGCGTTTATAGTCCTCCTTGGCTTGGTCCAGTTGCTGGAGCAAAAGTTGTTGCACCGCTGTGAGTTCCTGCAGCCAGTCCTCTGCTGCAGGAACTTCTGAGGTTTCAATGACAGGAGGAAAGAAACGTGGATGGAAGCCGTAGTTTCCAAAGAACGGGGTTTCTTTAGTTGAAGCCTGGACCCCATTGTTGTAGGCAAACTCTGACAGCGGTAACAGGGAAACCCAATTGTCCTGCTGGTAAAATTTCTCATGGAAGCTGGCTTAATCATCTGAATGCTTTGCTGCAATTCTCAAGCTCCTGCGATTAGCCTGCTGAACTCCTTTTTGTTGTTGATAATAATTACGGCGAGAAAATGGGGGAGATTTTGACTCAGGGCTTGTTTGGCAGATTTCTGGAAGACAAACCTCCTGCAGGTGCAAGGGCTCCAATTCTGGCTGGGAAAGTTCCCTTTCTGGCTGAAATGGTGGAAAACCCAAGTTTTCCTCTTCATCTGTCACAACAGCACTAGGAACGGGACTACATGGCCCATGAGTCATCACATACGTGCTTCTTATAGGCATGAATAATAAACAAATTGCTTTCTGGTCCTCTGTGTGAGAGAACCCCTATACAGATCAGTCGATAAAACAGTTGAAAGATGAAGATATGATATTTTCAAATTCCAAAATATTTACTAGTCCAAGGTAATTCAGCCATTAACAGGAGTAAAGTGAGAAACGAATAAGTATAACATGTTTAAAAATAACTACATCTGTTAAGGCATAAATACAAATGCATTCTACTTTACTTCTGTAACCTGGTCTACATTCGTAGTATCAAATCAAAATCTTTATTACGGTCATAGACCAGCATAAGTGGGGTATAGTCTCATAGAAGCATTGTACATTAAAATCTAAAAGGCTAAAAAACAAAGGTATGTTGAAGGCTAAAACACAAAACTATTTAGAGAAGGGAGGGGACTAAAAAGGGATGGCGAGGGAGGGAGATTGATGGAGAAGTAGGAGCATTCAGGGCACAAGTGTAGGGGATGGGGTAAGAAGAACTGATTTACATTTCAGTTAGCTGATAGTTAGATTGTTAACATTTGGATCCAGTCATACTATTTGTGGTGTAGTGTGAATATACAGTATCTTCTAATCCATAAAGTATCTTCTAATCCGTAGCTGATCGTATTGTTGCTATTATTATTTTCATTTATACCCTGCCTTTCTCCTTTCAGTGGGGCAATACAAATTAATGCAAGGTGGATAAAAGTACAAATATAACATTTTTAGAAACAATTAAGCATTTTACAAGTTTTAAAAGTAAACATTAAAATATTAAAATGAAAAGGAGACAGAGGGACTAGGAATGGATCAAACATGTTCAATTCAGTTCAGTTTTACATGTGGCCCATACTAAATTCTTGGATGTTTCCCCTCCAAATAACAAATATATAGGATTGTTTTAAAGGGATACAAAGTGAGTGCTTGACTCACTAGAAAGCACAAAGTCTACCTTTAAATGAGATGTTTCAGGATTATTTATTCCTCAAATAAATTGGAAGTGCTAATAAGAGCTGCAGCAACTATATGGGTTGAAATGAGGCCAGAAATGTACTTCTTTCCCCCCCTTCCCCCCCACAAAGTTCTATCCTTTCCAAGAGGACTTTCAGCTCCATTTCAGCATGCACAGCAGTTCCTGCACTTTCCAGCTGTTCAAAGTTGCTAATAAAGTAAAATATTAAAAGACAGTCCAAATCCCTTTCTAAGATTTGACAAGGCTAGGGGCTGACATTCTGCACTGAGGAGACAGTGTGACTTCATGCTCACAGATTTTTGTTTTAGTTGCACTGTACCATCTGTAAGAGAACTGAAATCTTTCACAACCATACGCTAATTACATATTGCTGTGCAGTGTGCAACCATACACAGCCATGCAGTCAATGAACAATGCTCAGTAATTCACAACATACAGAGCACAATAATGTGCAATGCCATCACATGTATAATTGCATTTTGATTACCTTCAACTGAATACAGAACATATAACTGCATTGTAAGAGAATATATACATCTATAAAACACTAACAGGATGCAAACCTGCATATTCCAAAATAAACTATATTCCAACCCACAAATCAGTTCAGTGGCTGGATTAATGTAACTTCCTCCCACAATACAGAATTCCTCCTTCCTTTCTCGTATAGACCCCGTAAGGAAGTATTTGTTTTTGCGACTACTATAATACACACAATTCCTTTGACTGTTAATGGTCTAATATTCACTTCCATGGACAACTGTGGCAGAAAGTATCAAATTATGGAAGTTCAAGTGATGCCTCACACAGTGGAGTCTGGTGACTTCCATTTCAGTAAGCGGAGATGAATCCAGTTTCTGAAATGTTAAAATACTGCCCGAGGTGCTAAATCAAAACAAGTCCAAAATAAGTCCAACTATTTGGCTATTTCTTTTCTCTTGCTTGGATGTTCTAGCAGAAGAGCTCAGTTATCATATGCCTTTGACCAAAGAATGGTACACTTCTTCTATCTAGGATGGTTGTCCTCTTTCATTAAGCACCTTTACACCTGGAGCAGATTCATCTCCCCACTAACACAAGAAGCACCAGCAATAAGCAGTCCAAGTACAAACCAATTTACCACTAGGTGATAGAGAATCAAGAAGGCCATGTGCTATTAATGGTGGAAAAGCCTGTAGAATTAAATAGGATTTTGCCAATTTAGATAAGAATCTGGCGTACTTTATCAGCTAAATAATGTACGAAGGCCCAAAGGAGACATCATTGCCCATCATGAAATGACAGCTCCTCTCTCTCTCTCTCTCGCCCATTTAAATTTAATCTGCTGGCCTTCCTTTCATTGCTGATTTTCAACTTTCCCATCCTGAAACTCTGAAGTCGACTCGGAGCAAGTTATCTTCCCACATAATTATCGGCCTTGCAGAGTCAACTCAACAGCCCAGGATTAGCTAACCAATTGCACCACTTATTTAACAAGCTTTCAATGTGGACAATGGGATTGCAAAATGGGAAATCACATTATAATTAAAGCATTGGGTTTCTTTTATTTTTTCAAAAAAATCTCCATCACAAATTCTTTTCTCCTCCCATTAGCACATTCAAGCGTCAGCACTTGCAGAGCCATCCAGGTCAAGGAGGTCTTGAGGAACTGCAGATTGCTTTCTTTCCCATTAATTTGAGCAACAGGAGAGGGGGACAAAAATCATTTGAATATAATAAAGAAGCACTTAATTTTCCTGACGGCACTTCTGCAAAATCCTGCATGTGCAATTTGTGCCAACACTGATTCTATAATTTATATTAGTATATTTTCAGTGTAGCTCATGAGAAGCATTGTTCAGTTCTAGAGATGACCTAAGACTGCCAGCAAGTGACAAGTTCAGAACTGAAGGTGGTGTCTTCGGCTGGTACTAGAGACTACAACCAAAATCAGAATAGCTACCAAAATTAAACATATCATTTCCTTTTCATGTGCACAGAATATAAACCAACATTCTCCAGTAAGCACTTGAATTTCCCATGTTAGAGAAAATCAAATCACCTTGGGAGTTGAGCCTGAATTTTGAAAGAGCTTTCTATGATGCAGAACCTATTTTTAGAATGGGCTCAGCACCTTGGATATATCTGTTAAAGTTCAGACTAAAAACCAGAATGGTTACATTAGCACCATCAAACATCTTGGAAGGAGAGCAATGACCAATCTCGATAAAATAGTGAATAGTAGAGACATCACATTGGCAACGAAGGTCCGCATAGTTAAAGCAACGGTATTCCCTGTAGTAACCTATGGATGCGAGAGCTGGACCATGAGGAAGGCTAAGCGAAGGAAGATAGACACTTTTGAACTGTGGTGTTGGAGGAAAATCCTAAGAGTACCTTGGACCTTAAGAAAATCCAACCAGTCTATATTCTAGGAAATAATGCCTGTCTGCCCACTGGAGGGAAGGATATTAGAGGCAAAGCTGAAGTACTTTGGCCACATAATGAGAAGATAGGAAAGCTTGGAGAAGAGAATGATGCTGGGGAAAATGGAAGGAAAAAGGAAGAGGGGCTGACCAAGGGCAAGATGAATGGATGGATGGATGGATGGATGGATGGATGGATGGATGGATGTTATCCTTGAAGTGACTGGCTTGACCTTGAAGGAGCTGGGGATGGTGACAGCTGACAGGGAGCTCTGGCATGCGCTGGTCCATGAGGTCACAAAGAGTAGGAAGCAACTGAAAGAATAAACAACAAACCAAACTGGCTGCTTTCTATAATTCTCATTGTCTTTGATCATTGACCATGTGGGCTGGTTCTGATGAAATTTGTAGATCAAGATTGCAGGAGAGCTTCATGGTAAAGAAGACTTATCTAGAGATATTCATGATATGATATTATGACATAGATATCCACATGAGGAACAGTCAATCAATCAATGCAGTTTGGTTCCACTATAACAGTCAGTTAATGCTATGGAATTATGCAAGTTGCAATTTTACAAGATTTTTAAATTTTGCTGCCAACCAATGCTGGTTCCCCACAAAACTAAAACTCTTATGGGTATCCCTTATTTGAAACACTTGATCTGTATATGAATATCCCTGCTGCATATCCTGAAATGGGAGGACACCACATCCACCACAAACTACCCCCCTTAAGATTTTTTTTTTTTGCTGTAAATAAATGCCTCCAGAAATTAACATTGTCCTCTAAAACAATGCATATTGCCTTCATTTATGTCCAGGAGGGGCTTTTTCTGTAGAATCTTTCTTTCTGTTTTAGAGGGAGAAAACTTATTTTTGCCATGAATGTTTTCCACAGAGAATTTTGGAGCACTTCAGAATTCAAAATTCCAGATAAGGGGTGTTTTACTTGTACTAGAAAAAAAATGCCATTGTCTTGTAGCCCAATATTTCAGGAAAGAAGGCATGGCTGTCCTCAGCAAGTGAGTTTCAGCTGCTTTTCTTGGCTCATTCACACTGCTAACTAGATCCTATTAGCCACCTGCTACCAGGAAGGTGAAAAATTATTGAGGCCAATCTCAGATTGCATTGTGAACATTTGGCAAACTCTTCACAAGTTCTTGTCTCCGGCTTGATATGAAGATAAAAGCAGAAGAGACTGGAAACAGCTAATGAATCCAGTGAAAAAAGAAAGCGAAGTACACACAGATAGACATATGGAGAAAAGCGGGATACATAAAAGATTTTATTCCTCTGAATAGCCCATCTTAAGAAACAAAATCTTCCTTTGCACATCTCAAGACTCCATTTCTCTCTCTTTCTTTAAAACATGAGATCAAGATACCATTTTTGCCAGTTTGTTTTTATTTGTCTTTATGCTAATTTCACAATTTTTATAACATAGCTTGTGTAGATGCTCATGCAAAACTGTTTTTTTTCCCATTTCTGAAGCTAAACACACACTCACACAGTAAACAGATAGACTTACTTGTCACAAAAACACAAATTACCCAGTGCTGCTACTTTAATAGTCAGTTAATGACAACTGTCATTAGTATTTTGCAATACTGCACATTTTGTCTCAGTGGACAAATACCCATCATGATTTTCCGCCCTCGCCCAAATTTCCTCTTAACTTGGTGTAGCATGGTCTCAGAAGTTTTGCAGCTTGCTTTGAGGAAAAGTCAAACTTTTCCCATTTATTACATGAGGACAAATAAGTCAAGGTTAACAATCTTTTCCACTGTACTGAGTACTGAGTTTTAGAGGACTTTAAGGCGTTTGGAAAATTGGTTATTGTCCCAGCTTCCAGCTAGTTCCCATCTCACCGAAGAAACATCTGGTGCACTGAGAGACAAGGGACTAACATTGCCAGTGTTTCTTTTGCACAAGTTAATGAGTAAGAGAGACACACATGAGAGAAAGTCATGTCATTTGGAAGGCAACACTTAACAGGCTGGGTTTACAGTTGCAGGCTGGTTTTCAGATGTCTGCAGATTTCTTGTGTTGTGGGAATCAAAAGCCTCATTAGCAAAGTAAATGTTTTAGAAGCTCTGCTGCTGTCTGCATGTTAAAAAATGCTGCATACACACTCCAGCATCTGTAATTTGTTGCTTCTAACTCAGCAAGCCGTAATTCCAATGGATGTAGACTGCATCTAGGGATTTTGTTGCATCAAAAAGGAAAAATAACACTGAAGCAGGACCATCACCATTCATGACATGACACTGCACACACCCTACTGCCAGTCTGCCTCCTTCCCATAATAAACCCATCTCCCAGTATTGACAGCAAAACTCATCAATAGCCACACATAGTGCCACGTTCCCAACACTTGCCAGGTATGTTGAGCCCATTCTGTTTCTGTGTTGGCATGGTAGTGACATCAGGGTAAATTCTCCAACTCTCCCCTCATCCCTCTTGCTATTACAGAGGCAGAATGACATATTTTAAAGTAAGTGAAGTAGCACATGTCGTTCAAGATCCTATATGAGGAAGATGGAACCTAGCTTTATACTTATGGAGTTAAACAGCAATTGAGAAATACCACATTGTTATTGAATAGCAATTTATTTTTATTATTTATAACTTACTAAAATATTTATATCTTGTTCTGTATCAAGAGACTATACTAGTATTTAAACAGGTTGAAATAGTGAGATAGTTTAAATAAGCTAAAACATATTAAATAATATAATGAGTTCAAAACAGTTTTTAAAAAAGAATTTAAAGCTATAAATAATTGTTTTTGGGTTACATTAGTGCAGACTGAATACACTGTTGAACAGCCAAGAACTTTGGTGTATTAACATCTGAGGGATGTTTGGAAATAAGTGTCAACAATCAATATCTGAAATGTTTGAAAAGGACTTATATAATTTTTTTCATGTCAGGAGCGACTTGAGAAACTGCAGATGTCCTTTTAAAGAGGCATTCTGAAGAAGTGGCATCTTAAGCCCCTTCTACACTGCCATATAAAATCCAGATTATCTGTTTGAATTGGATTATATGGCAGTGTAGACTCATATAAACCAGTTCAAAGCAGATAATGTGGATTATCTGATCCGATAAAATGAATTACATAGCAATGTAGAAGGCACCCTAGAAGAGGAAATTTAGACTAATTTTGTCAACATAACCCATGTAGTCTAAGAGGTTTTAAAATAGTAAATGATAACTTTATTTATATCCCACCATCTCCCAAATAAAGGCTTGCGGCGGCTTTTTGCTGCACATACTCAGAAAACCACAACCGGAATTTTCTTTATAAAAAAATCTAAAATATTTCAATCATTTGGTTCAATTATTTGGATAAATGTTGCAAAATGTATGCAAATGTGCACAGATGGGCATCTGCAAATTCACCTTCTGGAGCTTCTGCAAATGTATCTCCCTTTGGAGAGCTGCCTGAGTGTTCTCCTTCATGCGTGACATCTCGATACACCTGGAATGGCTGGTTTCATATGTTTTATGTTTGGAAAAGGCTGCTGTAGAAAATCCCGCAAGTTCGGCCATCCAGCACTGAAACCACAAAGGGCCACTCTGTTGCAAAGTGTGATCGATCTGGATGATCCAGCTATGACTCCACTCAGGGACTGTTTGCATATAATCCTTGCCCAAATACACATTTTGGTAATCAGCTGTGGATTTCAACACACTCAAAGCCTTAAGTGCTATTAATTATATCATCCACTCAGCCATCCGTAAGAACCATTAATTACGAAGTAGAAGCAGCAACAGCAGCCAATTCTCTTCTAGGCTATTCCTTCATTGCAATGAGAAAGGAAGGCCTTATAACTCCAGAAGAAATATATTTTCCAAAGGTCACCTTCTGATATCTCTGAAGAACACACAATGCACAAACAAAAAGAGAGAGAGGGGGTCTATGTAAAGCAGCATAGAGACAAAGCATTTTCTTCCTGTAAATGTTTTAAAGGCAGACTTGTTTTTAAATAGTTTGGAAAGTGAGAAAAAAAACCCAGCAACAATTATGCATTACATTTTGAGTTTCGTTTTCTTCCCTTGAATTAGTTTGCTTGGAGTAGTAAAAAAAAGAAGCAAATAGAAAGTAATCTATTTTTCCTCATTTCAACTGAATTCCAGGAGAAGCTAATATTAGCAGAAGGTTTATAGACACACACACAAGTTGGCTGCTGCTATTTGCAAGTGCTAGCAGAAATCTGAAACTTCTGCACCTAAGGTACTAAAATGAGGAGGTGGGTGGGAGGAAAGGCATTTATGAGTGGGTGGAAAATCCATATCTCAAACAGAAAGTGTAAGCAGGTAAGGGAGAAATGTAATTACTTTACCCAGCTAATAATAATAAATCCCGTTATGCTTATTGGAATCCTATTCCCTAAAGAACTTTGGTGCATTAATATCTGTAGTGCTTGGAGTTATGTCATGTCATCTCTGAGTCAAATCCCACCTTCCCTCTTCAAATGCAGCTCACGGGATGTAGAGTAGTATTATAGAAGAGCATTTAGTTTGCACTGATTTGTTGGCTTTCAAATAGACGATTAAGACTGGATCTGTTGCATTACATCTGTGACACTCCATATCTGTTGTTAAGTGTTAAGTTATTTTTATTTTCTTAAGTGATAAGACATCTATGGAAATAGTAAATTAGCTGGTAAAGGCAGAAGCATAGATTCATGAAAACATCTTATTTACTGACATAAGATATATCCAGCAAAACACTTCGACTCTGGAGTGTGGTGCTCATCTCCATTTCTAAGCTGAAGAGCCGGCATTGTCCGTAGACACCTCCAAGGTCATGAGCGCCGTTACCTTCCTGCTGGAGAGATACCTATTGATCTCACATTTGCATGTTTTCGAACTGCGAGGTTTGCAGAAGCTGAGGCTAACAGCGGGAGTTCATCGCGCTCCCCGGATTCAAACCGTTGACCTTTTGGACAGCAAGTTCAGCAGCTCAGTGGTTTAACCTGCTGTGCCATCGGGGGCTCAAGATATATCTACATTACAAAATTATATCAGCTTTGCATCACTTTAACTGCCAGGGCTCCATCTTGTGAAATTTTGGGAATTGTAGTTAGAATGTCCTTAGAAGTCTGTGCTACAGAGCTCTAATGCTATAATTTGAAGACTGCCCTATATAATTCTAAATCATGCACCAGAGTAGTTTTGAATGAGTGTGTGAGAGGCTATTGCCCACAAATAAGAATTCTTTCTTCTCAAATTGAATTTTCCTTCAGACTTATAATAACTTAAAATTCAATCAAACATTTAGAGGTAAAGGATAGGCATCCCCAAAAAAGTGATAAGCTAAAGGAATGCAAATGCAGCCAATAGAAGACTTCTTGTCTTACTCTTATTGTGTGAATTCAAGTAATTTCTGACTTCTGGCAAGCCTAAGATGTACCTATCATGGGATATTCTTGGCAAAATTTGTTCAGACGGAGGCTCACTTGTTTTCTTTTGAGACTGAGAAAGTCTGACTTGCCCAGCAGGTTTCAATAACTGAATGGGAATTTGAACCCTAGTCTCTATAGCAGGTGGGAGAATGGTTAATTCTGCCTCATTTTCCCCAAACAATAACACACACCCACACACCCTTGACAATTTTCTCTCAGACTGATTCTACTCTCACAACTCACCCTGGCTTAGGCACTTTCTTCCATAGGAATGGGAAGAGTGGATTAAGGTAACTATTGAAAGTACACATTTTATCATGCATGCAAGTTTAAAATGTAATTGGATAAAGTGTATACAGCTGAAAAATATACAAACACACATGCACTTTACTCCATGTATAATTGATGTTATGTATACATTACAAAAATGGCTGGAATCCTGTTACATAGTTACAAATGTGCAACCAAGAGTTAAACATTTGTGACTGCTTCATATTCATGGTCTCTATATTTTTTCTAGTTTAGGGGATACATTGTGTTTGTGAAAATCTCAAATCCCCACTTACTGGTCAGTAGCTGCTGCGATTGACAGGAAGCCACTAACTGATATCCTCAACTATCCCTCACTTGAGTTATATCCATTAGAAAGTAGGATTGCAACCAGGACCCTGTTTCTACCTGCTGCAAATAGAGACCATAAGTAGATGACTGTTTAGCCAGCTGCTTCCTGATCAAACAGGGGAACAAAACAGATCCTCATTGATCTCAGTGGCTGCAGACTGGTTACTGGGGATTGGGGAGATTGCACTGTGATGCATTATGAAACCACATAATTACCAGGATTACAGAGCAATGTGGATTCTGACCAGTTGATGCATTTTCACATATCAGGAAGGCCGTTTGAACTGGAGACATGTAGCAAAAATCGAGACTGAGAGTTCCTTTTTCTTTTCTCCCCTCATTGATTCCTGCTCTCTCATAAACATATGCACACAAACAAAATTACACCACAATTACGTGAACTACTCTCTCCGTTTTGTATGTGTTCATTTATAAAACCATTCTGTCTCATTATCATCTTAATCAAGAATTTAAAACTCGCAAACATTTGATTTAACATATTGGCATGGCACAGCAAAACATCTTTTTCTATACATATATGCAAAAGCATGCATTTTTATAAGGTGATGCCATCAATATGGAACAGTTACCTAGGTTTACTCATGCATAACTCTTTCATATTCATGACTGTGACTTAGTCGTGATTGTTATTGCCATAATCATAACATCCCCTCAACCTGCTTTACTGGACATCAGCTGTATGAGGAGAAAGAGACCCATTCTACTAGAGATCAGAACATAGATGGATGGTGTTTCCATCAAGTTGGGGGTGGGGGTGGGCCAAGGGAGGTTACTTAATTAAATACATTTAATTTTGGTGATGTTTATACTTACCAGAAAACTCTGGTTTAAAGGGCTTCAGAGCTTCTCCATTTAGTCCAGTGGTTCTCAACCTGGGGTCCCCAGGTGTTTTTTGGCCTACAACTACCAGAAATCCCAGCCAGTTTACCAGCTGTTAGGATTTCTGGGAACTGAAGGCCAAAAACATCTAGGGACCCCAGGTTGAGAACCACTGATTTAGTCTATGAGCCCTATGGCCATTTGCACAGCAAACCAGCCTCAATGCTGCCACTGCATTGTCACAAGAAAGCAATTATTTCTAAGACACTTGCTGGTGATGGTTAAGTGTCTCAGCTATTGATATGACCTCACAAGAAATGCAACATCACCAGCAAGCCTCTGGGAGAGGATTGCTTGCTAGCACCAATGCAGTGATAGATCCAGCATAATCCAACTGTCCACATCTTCAATTTTATAAGATCGTATTGGAGCTCCCAGGAAGTTCTAGAGTAAATCCTGCATTCTACTGTTACAAAATAATGGTTGTATGAAGCACGTATGCTGCGAACCCAATCCATGTTACAATCATGATTATATCATGTGGGTTCACTGCAGCAGCTAAACTGCAAATTCACATTATTTTGGCCATGTAAACATGGCCTAGGGTCCATGATGTAGAATACTGACACTGATATTTTCAACCAACTGGTGAACTGGAAAGTGTGTAGTCTTTATATAGATTCCTTGGTGAATTTTGAATTATCAAAGAAAAGTATGAAAGCCAAGGAGAATCTATAGATGTCAAAGACAGGTTAACAGAGCATCCCCACTTCCTCTTACAGTATCTATAGATAATGCCTGAACATGGTTTGAGTTTTTAGTAGCACTGCTTATGTGATTTTATTCCTCCATTGCAATCAAGATTCCTTCTTGGAGAATGCTAATATGCCGTTCACTGATTGCTTAATTTCATAATTTTTGCCTTCTTCATGTAGGGTGCAAAATGTTACTGCATTAAGCAAACATCTGATTTTATATTTAATCATTTTTCAGGCAACAACACTGAAGTATCTTCAATGAATGCTGAAATACAAGAAAATAGAAACAGAATCCCTTTCTTGTTCACTGCTGAAATGTGATTTAAAGCACAGAAGATGTCAGTGTATTCCACTGAGACTCTCCTTCCACATGGTGTTTTATTGGCCCTGCCTAAACATTATTTTAGTTAAGATGTTTGATAATTTCAGTTTCATATAAAATGTCTCTTAAACAGTTGCTTGAATTTTTTGCGAGCAAATCTTTTAAAATTATTCCTTTGTCTAACATGAAATAAAGCATTAAAATAACTGCGTCTCCAATATTATGAATAGTATTTTCTGCATTGCACTAATTGGTGTTTTATTTTTCCTTTGAAAATATTAATTTCATGTATTACTGTTTTCAATGTTATTTATCCAAATGCGTCTTGATTTGTGTGTGTGTGTATGTCTGTGTGTGTGTGTGTGTGTCATAAAAACATTGATGGAGGAAATAAAAATATGGTCCTCCAAATAATTTTCCTGTTTGAGCCAAAACATTAAGGCATATTAACAATGTGGTATCTTTTATTTGTAATTAATTCACTATTTTATTTTCAATTAAGTATCAGTCACATCAGGGCCGGCCCAAGGAAATTTTCAAATGTAGGCGAACAGAATTTGCCCCCCCCCCCCACCAATCGGGCATCGAATTGTTGCCAGTTGTGAGGCCACCCTGAGTCCTCTTCGGGTGAGAAAGGCAAGATACAAGTATGGGAAATAAATAAATAAATAAAATCAGTACAGTAAAAAAGAACACTCAAAAACAGGGGAATTCCAGACATGAAACAATCAGGGCCAGCTAACACCTCCCAAGAAAGGATCACCCAGGCAGGAAGCAACCAGGCTTTGAAGCTGCAAGGCCATTCAGAGCTAATCAAGGTGGCCAACTGCAACATCCATACTTGCCTCAGACAGACAAAAGTTCTTTGATTTCCTTCTCCCAACCTTTACATTCCATAGATATAGAAACCCCAATGGACCTCTTGCCTAGTTTCCAATGGTCCGCAATGGCGGCAGCAGGGAGAGGAAGAGTGGAGCCAGCGGAACAAAACGGTGCTGGCGCTGGTGGCCAGGGTGGTGGGGAAATGGCAGGCCTTCCGTCTCCATGGCAATGGCACGGAGCGGCCTACCCAGGCAGGACCCGTGCTCCCGCCTAGGTAGGCCGCTCCATGCCATTGCCGTGGAGACTGAAGGCCCGCAATTCCCCCACCACCCCAGCCACCAGCGCCAACACGTTTTGGCTGGAACAAAACAGTGCTGGCGCTGGCAGCCGGGGTGGTGGGGGAATGGCGGGCCTTCCATCTCCATGGCAATGGCGTGGAGTGGCCTACCGAGGTGGGACCCATGCTCCCGCCTAGGTAGGCCGCTCCGCACCGTTGCTGTGGAGACGGAAGGCCCGCCATTCCTTCACTACCCCGGCTGCCAGCGTCAGCACCGTTTTCGCCAGAACAAAACGGTGCTGGCACTGGCGGCTGGGGTGGTGGGGGAATGGTGGGCCTTCCGTCTCCACAGCAATGGCGCGGAGCGGCCTACCC
Source organism: Anolis carolinensis (assembly GCF_035594765.1). Lineage (NCBI taxonomy): Eukaryota > Metazoa > Chordata > Lepidosauria > Squamata > Anolidae > Anolis > Anolis carolinensis. The sequence goes on along the minus strand of NC_085842.1, from coordinate 36,786,047 downwards.
ATGCTGGACCCGTGTTCCCATCTAGGTAGGCCACTCTGTGCCGTTGCCATGGAGATGGAAGGCCCACTATTCCCCCACCACCCTGGCTTCCAGCACCAGCACCATTTTCGCCAGAACAAAATGGTGCTGGTGCTGGCAGCTGGGGTGGTGCAGGAATGGTGGGCCTATGTGGCCGGGCCCAGGCCAGGCCAAAGGCCTGAAGGAGGAGGAGGCGGGGGTGCGCGTGCATGCATACACGCATGCCCACGCATACAGGGGCGCCTCAACGGCACCCCCGGAATTATGACGCCACAGGCAAGTGCCTAAATGGCCTTGCAGTTGAACTACCCCTGAGTCACATTTAAAAGTGGAGGCTTGCTGGCAGTGTTATCATGCTATGAATGCATCTTCATGAGTTCTGTGGACATCCTCAGATATTTTCAGATCTTTCATACCTGTAGTAAAAACTGGGCCATTTTTGTTGACTAATTGGTAGTATAAATACATGAAAAAGAATGATATCTACAAGCTATTTTACTTATCAGTTCCCACCAACCCCAAGCATGTAGCTTCTAAAAAGGCTACTAGAAATAAAAAGGCTGATGTCTTTTCAGTAAAACCTCCAGTGAAAATTTCCATGGATAGGAACCTTGAGGGAAAGGTCTTCGCAAAGTGAAAGAGCCAGTGAGAGGAGTTCCAGTTTTGAATCCTTGGATACTTCTACACTGATCAGTTAAGCTGGTTTGGAAAAAGTTTGGGAGAAACTGGTTTCATTGTATTGATGATTAGATTGCCATTCTGGAACAGGTTCAAGGCCAGAATGGAATTAACCATGGAATGTGACCTCAAACCAGTTTCAGAAACTGCAGTGTCCGCAACCTGACAGCAAGGGAAATATTCTGGATGAGGTGCATATGTGTACTATGAAGGCATATGAGGAAGAAAGTGACAGTTATCAATAGAGGTAATCAGTTATCTGTCCCAGGGGTACATTAGCCACCCTTTTTTGGCAGCCCTCCTTCCAAATTTTACAATGCTCATCAGTGTAGTGGGTGTCTACAATGTGCTTCACTATCTGCAGGGCTGATTTTGCCAGTGGTTTAGATTGTGCATGTGCTGCAGTGCACTTGGGGACCTATGTCAGAATTTTTAATGACTTTGTGTCAATTTTCTTAACACAGCCAGCTTGAAACTGTATTATATGATCAGTGTAGATGAGCCCCAAGACAGGCCTGTAGCCGGGGGGGGGGGGTGTTAGGGGTTCAACCCCTCCCCCCCCAAATTAAGAGTCCCTCCAGGCACTATCTCAAGCAGATATTGACAGGTCTGTAGCCGGGGGGTGGGAAATGTTATGGGTTCAACCCCCCCTCCCAAAATTTTCAACACCCCCCCCCCATTTTTTTTTTCTGGCTACGGCCCTGCCCATAGACACCTTAAAGTAGGGCAGGGGCAATCTGTTTGGAACTCGTTAAGGCCCGGGCTTGATGAACCAATTATGTGACGCAGAGTAAGGCCACTTGCTATATTTCAGCTTTGAATTCACACAGATCATTCGTTATGTTCTATAATGTACAAAGAAATGTAACATATTTTAGACGCTCGTCCCTTTGCCTTATTAATTGCAAAAATGTACCAAATCACTGGTAAATTTATGTAAACATTTAGAAATCTACATAATATCAGCTTCTTCTTGAAATATTTCTGTATTAATTCAGCTCTTAAATCTTTGCATCATCTTTGTAGGAAGGTAAAAGTGCACCCCATGCAGGCATGCAGATATGCTAGCAATATGATCATAGTTGTCTACGGACAACAGACTCCTCGGCATGGAAAAATGGAACAAGAGCGCCTCCCCATAGCTGGAGTTGAGCATCACCTCCAGACGCCAGAGATGACTCCTTTACCTTTTTCTATGTTTTGTATGTCATTGTCGTTCACTGTGTAAAAGGCATTATCTCCAGGGAGATAAAGCAGAATATAAATAAAGTGTATCATCATCATCATCATCATCATCATCATCATCATTAAAATAGTGATATAATGATGTTTTGATGTTTTTACCATCCTTGTGGGAGGCTTCTCTCATGTCCCCGCGTGGAGCTGGAGCTGATAGGGAGCTCATCTGCACTTTCCCCAGGTTGGATTTAAACCGGCAACCTTCAGGTCAGCAACCCAACCTTCAAGGTCATCAGTCCTGCTGGTGCAAGGGTTTAACCCCCTATGCCACTGGGTGCTGCACAACATGAAAATTACAACACATGTAAAGTACTATGTGTACAAAACAACTGAGAATTCCCTATTCATTAATTCCATTAGAAACAGGACGAGATAAATCAGAATTCCAAAACCTAATGAGAAAAGGGGAGGGGTGCTAACAGACCCATAAGAAAAGGGAAATGGCAAGTTAAAGGAGGCCTAGGAATTGGAGAATTTATCATGCACATGCTGTTGCCCAAGTACTGCTATTTTCTTGAAAATCAAATTGGAAGAATGTTTGGTACATGTCTACTTTCATTAAAATGGTTCAGTACAGGTGATCACATAGAGACAGTTGCTTGGAGATCAGATGATTATAAAGTTACCTTTGAATTTTGTGGAAAAGAAAAAAGCCACATTTGATATAAAAAATAAGACATGATATGACATGACAAATGGCATTTTCCAACAGTGTCTTCAAACATTGCAAAGCCCCTAGTCCTTTTTCTTTTTTCCTTTTCCATGTTTCTCCTTTTCCATTTCATCTTGAATTTGAAAGCAAACAATAACAAAATAACATTTTGAATGCATCTGCAATTTTTTCAATTAAAAAAGATGTGGGAAATACAGCAAAGGCAGGGCAGCAGAGATGAAAAGGAACATTTTGGGAAACTGAAAGCATTAAAAACTCAGCACAAGAAGCATATATTGCAGTGCCCTTTGTTTTGAATATTTACACTGAATATCTCGAATATAGATAGAAAAAGAGATATTTTGTTGAAGGAAACCCGCTGGTGCACCACAGGAATAGTCAAAGGTTGATGACTTCTGCTTCAAATAGAGTTGCAAAGCCAAGAAAGTCTACCTTGCACTGAGTAGCTTCTTATTCAATATGGGAAACTGTAGGGTAGGGAGAGTCTTGAACTTTGTCACAAGCAGTCTCTCTAAGAGAAACTATCAGGCAGAGTCTCTTGAACACAGCTAATAAACAAGACAGAGAGACAGTGTAGCCAGAGGCATTCCCTTTTAGCCTGGACTCACAAGCTGGCAGATCAAAGGAAAAGAAGAGGAGATAAGCCTTGGGGAACAGAAATGCTGTGAAATTGGGGTGTTGCAGTACAGATACCCAGGACTTCTTCATATCACCTGGGACTTGTTCTATTCTTCTTTTTTTATACTGGTAGTTCTAAAATATATCAGGCCAGATAGACTGGATTGTACTACAACCTACCTCAGCAGAAATGTACTCAAACAACAGTTTTCCTTGTCTGTATTTGTACAAGCTACCTCTATGTAACATTTAACAATTTTTCACTCCTTCCCCTGATACCTGTCACAGCACCTCCCAGGTCTCCCTTAAGGGCCCTCTGATTCTCAAAGGAAACAACAGGACATCTGAGTTGTAAACCTCAGCCTGAATCCTACTGATAATCCTAAGTAAGAATTTACGTGAGAGATTCAGGGTTCATCTTCACAGTCATTAAAATCTGAGTTGGCCCCTGGATGACTTCACAATGTTGCATGACTTTTTGGGTGAACCTGTTTTTGCCCTGTAGTAATAAACATTTAGGAATGCTAAACACTGGAGCATCCCCATGGCTATGGGGCAGTGTGGAAAGCAAGACTATGGGAACATTCAGAACACTCCACTATCTAGTTTCACTTCCATTGCTCACATCAAGGGAGCCTGTATGGACATCAACAGAGGTACCCATGTGAATAATAATAATAATAATAATAATAATAATAATAATAATAATAAATTATTTGATACCCGGCTCTTGAGATGTGTCTCAAGATGGGGTACAACATTGGGGAAATCTGATCACTCCTTCTTTCCTGATCATGTGGGAATCTCTGCTACTGCAATGGCAAGCGGTTCACATAGAGCTTTGTGGCCAGCTGGAAGCAGCAACAGTGGCATGGATGGTGAGGTGATGGTTCAGCAGGACCAACATGACCTTGGTGTAGCTGGACCATGTGAACTCCAACCTGCCAATGAAGCACATTTGGAAAGGTATGTATGAAGACCTCCTGCTGAATGACCCCAGATTTACAAGCAAGCGTAGACACAGTCTCTTGTAAGGTTGTCCACACTGTAGAATTACAGTGGTTTGCCATGGCTCAATGCTATGAAATTCTAGGATTTGTAGTTTTGTGACATAATTATTTACCACTTTCTGTCAGAGTGGTGCAACAACAAACTACAAATCCCTGGATTCCATAAGATGTAGTTATGGCAGCTAAAATGTTGTCTAATTGGAATATGGCTGGGATGTAAGCCAAGGTGGAACTATCAGTAGGATTTAGGCCAGGCTGTGGCTTCATGACATAGAATCCAATAATAGAAATGTTGATATAAATAATATACATATTGAAAAAGGATAGAACTTTTTAAAAAAGAACTGGGGAAAATGGAAAAGGCTGTTCATTTAGGAACAATTAAAGTGTTGTTTGTTTGTCATGCAAATTGATGACTTCCCCAAATGCAAGAGATTAGGAAAAAAAGAGAAGCCAGTGGGTCTTGAGTGCCCAGTCTATTCAAGAGTAAGAACTATTAATTTGGAAAACCAAAGCTATGCATTAACCGATTTGCCTTGTTGGAAAGAGAGAAAGCTTATGTGGGGAAGGGTGATGTGCAGCAGACACACTTTTGCCGATTTTCAGGATCCCATAAAAAGACGAGAAGACTCAAATAGGGCCCTGCTCCAGATTCTCCATCCATCACACTGTGCATGCCTTGAAGCTGCTCAGGGTGGTTAAGTGGCATCCTGCAGAGAAACAGAAGGAGGCACAGGGGAGAGAAAGACCATGTCTCTTAATCAAGGACAATGCCAAGTCATTTAAAATGAATTAGAAAATAACCCCTTTTGCAGCTTCTCCACTCTCCGTCAATAGCACCCTGCTGCAATAAACACAGGCCTGTCTTTCTACACATTTGTGCTTTCTTCTGTGTTTCTAGAACTACCTTCCCTGGACAAGCAAAACTGAGCCATCCTTTGGAGCGGCAGAAGTGTATGGTAAATCTGGAAAACAGCGCAAATGTTGAGAACAGAACCCCAGGATTCCTCACGGGGAGTGGAAAAGATTCTTGTATGTATTTCTCGCGCAAATTTTACTTCATCATTCTGCTCTGTATGAAATCCACATTAATCAAGAAATTTTTTTAGTGTATTTTATGGATGAGTATACAAAGCTTATAAACTCTAAAAGTGCTGGATGCATTCTGGTCTTGGAAACTAAGTAGTGTCAGCCCTGGTTATTACTTGAATGGCATACTGTCAATGAAAACTTCTAGGCTTTAATTCAGAGGAAGGGACTGGCAAAACAACCTATGACTATTCCTTGCAAGAAAACCCTGTTGATACTTTTGGGTGAAAGGAATTAGTGATTTCATTGGCTGGGATCACACATCGATCCATTAAGCTTTAACCTTCTTCTTTGTTGGGAACATTGATATTCAGTGATGTTCTAGCAAAGCCAAGCATGAATGATTACCTATTGCTATGGCTGTAACCATTTGCTATGTTACTTGAATGAATGGATAGTGGGGGAGAAAAGAAACTCTAATTAGAAAAAGAGCAGTGGTAGTTGAAATAATCTAGTAGATACTAAATGTGTTCGTGGCTCAGAGGTTTTTCAGCAGACATTTGAACCCTTGGAAAGGATTCATTGTATGCTAAACACCAAAACTGGCAGATGTGGCACCTCCTAGAGAAACAATGGAGTAGGAGGAATTTATATAGTCCATGACTTTGCCCTTAAATCCAAAATTATGCAAAATCTGAAAATGCCCACATAGGTGGCTGACATAGTGACAATTTTACCTCCTGGTGGTTCAATGTACTTTGTTTCATGCACACAATTATTTAAAAAATATTGCATATATAATTACCTTCAATATGCGTATATGAGGAGTATAGGAAGGATAAGGTAAAGGTAAAGGTTTTCCCCTGACATGAAGTCTAGTCGTGTCTGACTTGTGAGGGTTAGTGCTCATCTCCATTTCTAAGCCAAAGAGCTGGCATTGACCGTAGACACCTCCGAGGTCGTGTGGCTGGCATGACTGCATGGAGCACCATTACCTTCCCACTGGAGTGGTACCTATTGATCTACTCACATTTGCATGTTTTCAAACTGCTAGGTTGGCAGAAGCTGAGGCTAACAGCAGGAGCTCACCCTGCTCCCCAGATTCGAACTGCCAACCTTTTGGTCAGCAAGTTCAGCAGTTCAGTGGTTTAACCCACTGTGCCATCGGTGGCTCTGAGTATAGGAAACATAAATGAATTTTGTATTCAGACCTGGGACCCATCTCTAGGCTATCTCATTATGCAACTACAGAGATTCAAAAATCCAAAACACTTCTGGTTCCAAGCATTTCGGATAAGGGAATTCTCGACTTGTACTTTCTACTTATTCTGTTCCTGTAAGTTTTACTGCTATCTCTTCCATAATCATCTCTAATAACACATTGTCCCATCGTTGAATGATGCATCTGCCGATATACAAAAATGATGGATACAGGGGGTTCAGATCAGCAATAAGATTCAAATCATATCTCCATTAGCATCCCACACCACCATTTTTTTTTGAAAAAATGTCTTTACTTGCAGGTAAAATATCAACAGCAAAGTGATCTGCTTGGCATTGTTGCACCAACACCTACTTTAAAAGGTTACCCTTTTGCACTAAATCCCACTACATTAACTGGGTGATTCTGGGAGCTGTAACTGGCTGTTAGGAATTGTGAGAGTTGAAGTTCAAAACACCTGGAGGGCCAAAGTTTGCCCATGCCTGCCCTAGAGCAAGATCAGATCCAGTTGTGACCTTGCATTACACCTGCAGGGAAACCTTTGCAACCCAAGCTCTGGATTATGTTGCCAGGGCCATGCTTCATAAGATCAGGCTGGCAGACTCTGTTTCAGTAATCCTTAGGTGATTGAACATGCTGAGAAAGGTCAAGCTAATCTGTGGCAAAGTCGATGTTGACATTCTTAAACCAGACAGTTCCCATTTCATTCTGCCTGTCTCACAAGGGAAAGGAGCGCGTTGGCTTTAATTTTGGTTCTGCTGCCTTCCCCCCACCTTCTTTGGTGTAATATCTTTGTTGCTATTACCATATAATTTTGTGATTTTTCAGTTTTACAATAGGCTGCACCACCGAGTGGAGCATGTAAATATTTGATCACTGTCGCTCCTCTAGGATTATCTTATCAAGTGTAAAGATATTGAAATGGAACTCTTGTCATGTCACTGCCTTGATATTTCTTAGCCTGTGAGTTGATTGACAGAAAATGAACTGCTTGAACTAGCTCTAAAGTGTCTTTTCATTCAACGCTGTAATGCCAAGGGCTATTTGAGGTTTCAGTTGGAGTGGGGGGGAGAAGGGACTTGGACTGGAAAGAAAAACCATGTTGTAGTTAAAAGTAGCTTTTCTATTGCTCGTTTTTTGTTTGTTTTTTTAAAAATCTGTATCTTCTAAGCATCTCTTAGCATAAAACAGTACTACTCTTTCTGTACTTCTTTCCGCTTTTGCCATTTTTGTCAAGCCTTAGAGTGAGTCTTTTTCACTTTCATCCCTCAGTATCAAAATATCAGCATAGCAGAACTGACAGAATATGAAAGTACAGCTTTCTTGACTTTATATAACCTATTTTCCATTATGCCTCTCTCCCCAATTCACTGCACCCCGCATCTCCCTGGCAGGCAATGAAATGATTGTAAGCCTTGTTCCTTACTGGCTTAGAAACATAAGCCTTGCTGCATAAAGGAAAATCTGTTTGCATAATCTATGCTTCTAGTAACCTTCACACAGTATTCCAAATTAGGAATGCAAAAAATATTTTCTCAGTGAACAAAGGGTGTCTCAGTCCTTTTCATGAGTTTAAGCAGTTTTTAGTTTCTTCCATGGCCTGCAGAGTTAGGAATAAAATAATAATAATAATAATAATAATAATAATAATAATAATAATAATAATAATCCCCCCGCAGGTGCCACCTTGACATGGTGGGGGGGGGGGCTTAACCACTCCAATAATGACTGAGAGCTGTGCTGGCGGTAGTGTAACTACCAGCAGGTCCAACCAAGCCAGAGAGGTCTAAGCTGAGGAGTGGAACTAAGAGCACCTAACCCGTTAGCATTATGGAGAATAAAACCAAAAAGAAGTCTATACTGGCTCGGTCATCGCCCAGGACAAAAAGGACTGCGGTGGATGCTGCTGATTCTGGACATCCATCAAGAAGTGGGCTACGGAATCAAAATACAAATGACCAGTCACAGAAGCGGCAGAAATATACAATGCCAGAAAACCGCACAGTTTTGAAATGCTATTACAAATCAGAACCTCAAAAGCGTGGCTACCAAAAAAGGATGCATCAACTGTGGAAGCAAGAATACCCTGACTCGCAGATAACAGAACCCTGACTAGCTGACCAACGAAGATTCATATTCAGAAACAAACTGTTCAGTGAAGTTGAACTCGAAAAAATCCAGAAAATCTGCAAAACAAATTATCATTACACCACAGCACAGACAGCAGCAGAGACTCCAGCAACACTTGGAATGGTGGAACAGATTGAACCAGAAGAAAGTGTGGAGCTTTTGCAAGAATTTGAAGAACCAGCACTAGAAACACCTGTTGAACCACCAGGAACCTTGACAGCAAGACAACCAGAATAATCCAGTACAGACAAAATTAACTTTTTCAATCAAACCAAAGACGGTTCTACCAGAGTCTGAACCAATTAACAGACACAGTAACCATAAAGCCAGAGAAAACTGCAACAACAAAGTTCTGGAAAGAACTACAACAAAAACGCTGGGTGGATAAAGGAATTTGAAGGAAAATTCTCACAGAACAAAGTGGAACAGATGGAAATAACAACTGAAATCATCAGCAAACGAGTGCAATAATAATAATAATAATAATAATAATAATAATAATAATAATAATAATAATAATAATATAGCACAAACAAAAGACAACCGATGGACATGTCAACTAATGAACTGAATACCAAGAGACCACAAGCGGCCCTTGAACAGACTCCATACTCGATGGGACAAACCAATGGTTAAGCTATTCAGCCAGAAATTGAAAAGAAAAGCACAGGATCGTATATTTTGGCAAATGGTAGATTTGTGATCCCAAAGTAGTGGATCAACAACAAATCAGGATAGGATAGGATAGGATTAATAATGTAGTTCATGTTACTTACCTTCTCCCCTAAATTCAGGATTAAATTGGAAATAATTTTTCATTGGCAAATTACTTCAGTTATGTTCTCGGGAACATCAAGAGCAAGGAAGAATAGGAAGGCAAGAAATAGATAAAATACTTTGGGGGAAAATCAGTGTAATATGTGTTAGCTTCTAAAACTTCTTTTTTGGCTCCATCATGGAATCATAAGGTCAAACTGTGTGCATGTGTTAGTTTTCATCTTCTGTTACCAATAAGGAATGATATCTGAAATATAAGAAGTTGAGACATTGACACTTTCGCTTTGGGAAGGAGTCCATTAGAGGTAAGATATCATTGGCTCTGTTACAATTAGCTTCATTCAGATTGTTTTGTGGCCTATTAAAGATGGGGTTCCAAAAGATTATACTATGGTGGTAATATTCATGGTGTTTGCAACATCAGTTATGCTAGCAAAAGCATGAAAACGAGCTCACATGTCTATACTTAAGCAATGGAAAAAGATTTGGGTCTGAATCCTATTGACAGAACCAACTAAAGCAGACCTACTGAATCATTGGAATTTTCATAAGTATTCATTCATCATTCAACCATTGATTGAATAGATTTACTCCACCCAGGACCACAAACAGGCAATGAACTACTAGATTCTAGATCAGTGCACTCCATGTTTGATACAGTTTTAATACAAAAAAAAAAGACTGAAAGGGATAGAAGAATTTAGTTCAGGCTTTCATTGTGTTTTATTGGAGTTTCTGAGAAGGGAGGGACCCAATGAAGTGTGATGTAATAATCAGAGTGCTGGACTATGATATTGGGAGACCAAGGTTTGAATCCTGTTTGGACATGGACACATCACGCTCAGCTTCAGAGGAAGACTAGATAACTCTGAACAAATTCTGCCAAGAAAACCCCATACAACTCTTAAGATTTCTATAACTCAAAAATCACTTGAAGGCATGCAACAAGGTTGTTGGATGCAGTGTTCTCCTTTTTTGCTTTTTCTCTCTGAGGTAATGAGGCTGAAGCTGTGATGTGGTGAAACAATTTCACCCATGTTAATGCTGAGAAGGTACCAGCCCGACATCAACAAAGAGATTCCTGTTCCAATGTTGGGATGAAAATATAGTCTGGCTTGCTGCAGAACTGGATTTGTTCAGAATTTCGCATGGTCCTCAGCATACAGGAGTTATGCATATCCTCTTTTCTTTTTAGAAACCTCTATGGCGCTTTTCTAATAGTAACTATGTCTTATTCTCCAAGGTGCAGGAAGGAAAGCCATCCTGATATAAAAGAAGTAGCATGATTCATGATAAAGTATTCATGATGAAGCAATCATATTATCCACCTCAGAGACATTTTGTACCATGAGCAGAAAGTTAAATGATAGTGTAGCAGAAAGTTCTCATTATTACCCCTTTAATACTGGGTGACTTGGATACTAGTAAATTAGTAACAGCAGATTGGTTGCTATACCAAAATAGGGCTCAGTACTTAACCAACTTGTTGGATCATACCAAACTGTGACCAGTATTGGGAGAGGGGAGAATCCAAGAATATAAGGTCCTTAGTTATACCAGCTTCACTTTTCAGGCCATAAATAATCACACCAACAAAGTACACTCTGGAACATACAACACTGACGGCATCTGAGTCAACCTGTAACTAAGATCACAACTTCCCCCATTTATCTCCACTGGATGCTTGTTCTCTAGATCACTACTTCTTAAAGTGTGGCTCCTGACCTCACTTAATATTGGGGTCCCCCAAAAAATGGCAACAGTAAAAGCCTTCTGAATGCCACCCATCTGTTAGAAACAATGTACAGTGTTTACAGCAGACTCAGCTGTACTCCACATAAAGGTAAATCAGCCTGTTTAGCAAGCCTTGCGAGTGCTGATTTATTATCAGTAAATGTTTGGTTTTTATATTTGTTTTATGTACCTATATACCTGGGATCACATGTTTTTCTGATGAAATCTGGAAGTGAGTGAAAAAAAAATAAGAAGCCCTGCTCTAGATGAACTTGAATCTCCCTACCTGCGGACATCTTTGCAACAGATCTCAACCTCCTTGAACTGGGATGTAGGATCCTCTTGTGCCTGTCTTGAACCCTTCCCAGCTTGTTTTAAACCAGAAAATCATTGGAGGATCTCTGTTGTAATATAATAATAACAATACACTTTATTTATATTCTGTTTTCACTCCCTGAAGGGACTCAAAGCAGATTACAGTATACACATATAAGACAAACATTCTATGCCTTTTACACAGTGAACAACAATGACATGCAATACACAGACAAAGGTAACGGCCTTCCCCTTTCATCTCCGGCATCTGGAGGCGATGCTCAACAATGGCTTGTTCCATTTTTCCATGCTGAGGAACCTGTTGTCCATAGACATTTCCGACTGTGTTGCTGGCATGTCTGCATGGAGCACCCTTTTACTCCCATAGCATGCTTTTGAACTGCTCTCCACGGCCTCCCGCCAGCCTCCTCACCGGCCTTCTCACCGGCCTCCCACCAGCCTCCGTGGCCTGGCCTGCCTTTACCTCTTCAAGGCCAGGTCTCCGGGCTGCCTGGACATGTTCCAGAAGCCCACCTATGGCAGGCATACTCAGATGTTGTGAGGTTTGTTGGAATCGAGGTAAGTGAGGTTACATATCTGGACCTCAACATATGCTTATTATGTAATGTACTTGTTATTTTTATGATTGGAAACTGCCCCGAGTCCCTTTTGGGAGATAGGGCGGTACATAAATAAATTCTTCTTCTCCTCCTCCTCCTCCTCCTCCTCCTCCTCCTCCTCCTCCTCCTCCTTCTTCTTCTTCTTCTTCTTCTTCGTATTATTATTATTATTATTATTATTATTATTATTATTATTATTATTATTATTATTATGCCCAGGGTGGGAGAAAGGATGTTTTGGTGCTTAATTTGTAAAATCATAATGTATTTTGATGTTTAATAGACTTTTCCTTAATCCCTCCTTATTATCCAACATTTCTGCTTATCCAACACTTTTATTTTTCAGTGATTGGTTTGGGGGGGGGGGCGCTAAAATTCTGTTCGCTTACACTTTAAAATTACCTTGGGCCGGCCCTGCGTTTCATTGTGTGCATTACCTTGGCACTAGATTTCATCCAGCCCACTGCTGTTTGTAACTTGCTTCTTTCAATAAGAACAATGATTGTGCAGAAGCAAGCTAATTCAACACAAAAAAGGCTATTATGCCAGTGACAGACTGGGGGATCTACATGGGTGACTCCCATTAGCGGTAACAGACGCCTCCTGCCCCTCCCTCACAATCAGATCCCAAGAGCCTCTGCAGAGAATACATTACTCTAACATTGCACTTACAGCAAAGGTCAGAATGCTGGAGGGTTTCCCCCTTGTTCTTCTATTCTTCAAAATATGTTCTGTATATTCAATTAAAAATAAAGTGGCATTTTCATCAGCATTAATGATCTTTGCAATCACTGTAATTAAATAGATGCTCTAACAGAGATATTTTAAGGAGTACCAAAGTATTCTAGTGTAGGCTGACTGGGAGCCAGAAAATATTATGGTCTTTCAAGGGCACACCGTCCCTCTGGAAACTCCCAGGTTTGATGCTTTGGAGGAGCTGTTACTCAGAAGTTAACTGAATTTGCTTAGTTTGTTACAGTAGATTGGTGTCTCCAAACATTGTGGTGTGATTTTATATGCTTTTATGATTGCAACCTGGATTGTTTTAATTCAAATGTTGTTTAATACTGTTTTAGTATTTGTATACTTGTATATTTTAAGTTATATTGAAATGCTTTTAGTTGTGTACCGCTTTGACACTCTATATGGGGAGAAAAAGTGGGATATAAATAAACATAACAACAACAACAACAACAACAACAACAACAACAACAACAACAACAACAACAACAACATGAGCTTTTGTCCAGCACTACAGATCATTTCCTCCTTAGGAAAGGAGTGGTTGTTTGCCGCTTGGGTACATTTGTGTTGCATCATAAAATTCAAGAGACTTATTCTGTTTCTCCATAAATGTTAGAACTGCAAATATGAAGAAATAATAATACCCCACCACCATATCCCAGAGGGACTTGGGGCAGCTCCCAAAGCACTGTAGGTGCAACATGCAAAATACAAAAAGTGCAAAAACAGTAAGTGGACAACATAAACATCACAGTCTCTCTACATTGCCCATTCTTGATATTGAGATGTTTTGTTGAGACATGGTTAAGCTTTGTGAGACCAGTCCAGGACACGCATTTTAGAAGCATCCTATTAACCTGAAACCATGAGTACTGAAATGGATCAAATTAAAATAAGTATTGTTTGCTGTTATCTGTTTAGTAATAAGTGGGAATTAGCCATTTTACTCCAATTGCTTGACTGTGGAAATATTCCAAATGAAGAAGAGCTGCCCTCACAACTGAGATCATGAAAAGAAGTTCAAATAATAGCCTGAGCCAAAACAACCACTTTAATTATAGATGCCTGCTGACAATTGTTGCTGATAAGCACTGATGCTCTTATGAACTGGGTGTGTGGAGAAACTGGAGGAAAAAAATCCATTAAACAATTACTACCTATATTTTCCTTTTTCACAGCATGCTGCTCATGTTTCTCAGACAACAGCAAAGAGATGTCTCAGGGAGAGATTTCCTTTAGGGAGAAAAAAGCAAAGACTAAGATAACTGGTAAAACAATCAAGAAAAATGGATTATTATTATTATATTATACAGATTATTATACAGATGTGGCTCTCCAGATGGTTGTGATTACAAAGCACATCATTTCTAGCCTTCATAGCCAATAATGATAAATGCTGAAAAATGCAGCTGAAAAAAACATAGAAGGTTATTGCTGCCTGGCTCAAATATGTGCTTTGCTCAGACCTTGGAAAAGTTGCTATAGCTCACTTGATGATTGGTGGGTTCTGTGATCTGTAGTCCAAAAATAATTTTTACACATTTTGCAATTTGCTGAATTAGTCACTTCTAAAAACTACCATATTTCATGGCAAAATAGTCACCACTGCATAAATAGTTGCATCTCTATTTGGTTAAGGCAAAATAGGACTTTTGCCTTTTCCCACATAACAGTCATGACTGGGCAAGTGAACTAAGGGTTTGAGTGCCCTTTCGGCACAGCGGGGCGTTATCTGTCTGAGAGCTAAGTCAGGCCCCTTGGCACCAAAAGGGAAAGAGGGCAGGGGAAGTGAATTTCTTTAGGTTCCTTGAAATTTTCTTCCTATTGGTCTGTAAGAACAACTCTCCTTATGTTCTGTCCAGGAAGTCTCAAGCTTGCCTGCCTGCATTTTTACTCAATGAGTAGAAACACTACACTTGTTCATGAATTCAAATAGATGAACATGAATGTGCAAGAGGCAGAGGTGGTTGGGGGGGGGGGGTTGTTGCCATTTCATTCTTTACTAGCCATTTCAGTATTTAGCAAGCATGAATACAATATACATATTATTTCCTTGTACTGGCTTGTTATCATGCCATCTCATGTTTTCTTTGATAGAAAAGAGGGTTCCTCACATACTGGATGAAGAATGCATTTTCCCTCTTGTTCTTCCCACAGCCATATCCTGGAAGGTTTGTCTGCAGTGTTAGAATCGTAGACTTGGAAGAGACCCAACGGCCATTCACTTCAAACCCCTGCTATGCAGGAATATACACTCAAAGCACTTTCGACAAATGAGCATCGAGCATCTGTTTAAAACTCACACTCCAAGACAGTATTGCTATTATGGTCAGGATTTTTTTTCCAGATTTTAGGTGGAATTTCTTTTCTTGTAGTTTGAATCTATCACTCCATCTAAATCAGTGGTTCTCAACCTGTGGGTCCCTAAGTGTTTTGGCCTACAACTCCCAGAAATCTCAGGCAGTTTACCAGCAGTTAGGATTTCTGGAAGTTGAAGGACAAAACATCTGAGGACCCACAGTTTGAGAACCACTGATCTAGACCTAGAGCAAAGAAAAAATGCTTGCTCCCTCCCCAAGTCATTTCAAACAATGCATGAATTTTTCAAATATCCCAAACATTAGTTAACTACAAATTGAATATTGCTTTAAAAATGTTCCTATATCCACTATGTTGTGGTTGCAGAGATACTCCATAAATGATGCACCTGTATTTCTATTTCATTAAACATAGTCTCAATATTTAGAGCCAATCTTTTGGAGTGCAGTTACTTTGACATCTGCCTGGCAATAAACACACATGGTTAAAAGTTTTTTTTCTTAGAAGACTTGGTTTTTCCACAGTTGCAAAATAATTTTCATTTCAAATCCATCCAAGTTACTCTGGAAATTTCATCTGGGTTTTTTCCAGGTTTAGGCAAAATATAGTTATGAATAATCTGAGTTTTTAGGGCACCAATTCTGATAACCGATGAAATCATGAACTTCAGACATTGTAATCTATGACAATAGACTGATCCTCAACTAGGGGGTGGGTGAGAATGTCATTTTTAATCAGAATTTACCAGAGTTCACAAATTAGTCTTGAAAGAACTTGAAAAAAATGAATGTAGAAAAAAATTACATCACATATTTACCACTCAGAGACTACAACACAAACCAGTGGGTTCAAATGTTAAAAAAGACATTCCGTCTTAATATTACAAAATAACTTCTTAGCAGTAAGAGCTGCTAAATAGTGGTGAATGTTGTTTTGGAGAGTGTTGGACTCTCTTTCTTTGGAGGCCATTCTGTACCAATGACAAAAACTTATATAACTTTTTACATTTTTATTAATTAATTGTTTATTACATTTCTATTTATTCAGTTACAAAAACCCTCATCTTTACAATTCATACAGTTAATTCTTCTCCTTTCCCTGATGTGCTATCCGTTGTGCTCCCCATCTCTCTTTTTTAATGATCCCACAAGAACTTCATTTTTTTTTTTGGTGGGGGTTGATTCCCATCTTTTTCCTTAATGTTTCTTTGATAAATTTCTTCCATATACTTTCAAAATCATTATTCTTCCTTAGGCCTTTTAAAACATTGAAATTACATGTTAATTTATCATTTATTGCTAAATTCCAAATTTCAAAAGCATATATAACTTCAGGTTATACACAACATTATGTAAACTTTGGACTCTTCCACACAGACCCTGGAATCACTGGGTTGCTGTAAGTCTTTTGGGCTGTATGGCCATGTTCCAGTACCATTCTCTCCTGATGTTTCACCTGCATCTGTGACACGTATCCTCAGAGGTTTGTTCAGAGGTCTGTTGGAAATGAGGCCAGTGGAGTGTGTGTGTGTGTGTGTGTGTGTGTGTGTGTGTATATATATATATATATATGTATATATATATATATATATATATATATATATATATATCTCCGTGGAGTGTCCAGAGTGGAAGAAAAAACCTTGTCTGTTTGAAGCAAGTGTGAATGTTGATATTAGCATTGAGTAGTCTTGTAGCTGCACAGTCCATCAGTGAGGGCATTTGAATAGAGGTAGCCTGGCTGTTGTGCCTGGAGGAATCCTTTGTTTGGGAGGTGTTGACTGGCACTTGATTGTTTGGGGAATTCCCAGCAGGGGAATTCTAGACAGCTGTGGGTAAAATGACATGCTGCTTGTACAAAATGTGAACTGGAACATTAATGCAGTGACCTTCCTGTCCCAAAATGTTTGTTGAGCTCTTTGTACTAGAAGATGCCATTTGTTAATGATGCCAAGACGTTTTGGCTACATTCTCCTTCTAACACAAGGCATGGATAATTCTCCACTACACACAAACCCTCATGCATTAAGGTTATTTGTAAAGGTTTAGGCAGAACAGATGTGCAAGCACACCATGGGACAACTACATTATGTATCTCAAATTAACTTTGGACCCTTGCGGTCTCGGTTTTAATTTCACATACAGCAGAAAATTCAGCCTTGGTTTTCCATCAAAGAATGCTGCTTCCTTTATACATCTTTATGTCTCAAATCACAATTTGGAGAAGATTAATCAATTCCACCAAAAACGTTTCTGTAACTTCAAATGTTTGCCATCCACACCTGTCACATATATTTCACAAGGGCTTTGGCCAAAGCAAAGCACAGAACTTTACATGGGTTCTTTACAGCCGGGCCGGGCTGTGGCGCAGCTGTTGAGCAGCTGCCTTAAATCACTCTGACCATGAGGTCATGAGTTCGAGGCCAGCCCGTGGCGGGGTAAGCACCCGTCAATTAAAAATAAAAAATAGCCCCTGCTCGTTGCTGACCTAGCAACCCGAAAGATAGTTGCATCTATCAAGTAGGAGATAAGGTACCACTTATAAAGTGGGGAGGCAAGATTAACTAATTTACGACCTGGAATGAGGAAGTGCCGTCAGTGTTGATGATGAAGCAGCTGCTCCCCCCGTGGCCAGAATCGAACATCCCCTCAGAAGAAGGTTAACTTGCCTCTGCGTGTGTCTCTCAGTCTCTGTTTGATGTGTTTATGGGCATTGAATGTTTGCCCTAAGTGTGTTATAATGTGATCCGCCCTGAGTCCCCTTCGGGGTGAGAAGGGCGGAATATAAATACTGTAAATAAATAAATAAATAAATAAATAAATAAATACAGCAGAAGCCTTTTTTGTTTTAAGTGTATTCAGTGGAGAGTATCTCAAAACCAGCACTTAAATAGAAAGCCACAGGATACAGAAGGATTACCTGGATTTGTGGCACTGCAGCAATTTATCTGATCCCCCATAACTTCTGTCAGTAAAAGAATACCCTGACAGATGCTGATAGGCAATGTCTTTCGACTTCTAAAAGCCCTCTTAGCCCAAATGAAAGAAAGCTTTATAGAATTTCCAACAGGTAGCCAGATTTGTTTGCTGCGGCACAAAAAATGGCAATGTATCCTATGGCATCTTGAGCTTTTACAAATATAGTCTGCAATTCTATATCTACCTCACCATAACATGAATGTTAGCAAGTGAAAATACACTACATCAACGTTACACCACCACCCGTGGAGAACAGCTACACTGCTATACATGACTGGGTGTAATGCAAAACTGCAATGTGAAATTGCAATGCACACGTATAATATGAAACTGATGTGCAACCATAATGTACAGCTTGAATGCACAACTCTACTTCTACTGCTGATAGTAAAACATGTCTGTTGTTCTGTGGGGAATAATTTACTCCATATATAGAACACGATTGATGCATATATATGGCATTGCCAGAATACAAATCATTTTAACAGAAATGTATGTTCACGTTAGTTTGTGTTTACGGTATATGTCTAATCAAGCCAATACAGAGTTTATGGTATGCTGTAGTATGGGGTATAGTATTAGTTAGGCCTATTTTTAATCGTAACTCTCAAGCAAACAGAAATTGCATTTATCCAGCATCTGCCAATGTCCATGGGTGCCAGATAAATGAAAGTCTATTATGCTATGCAGAGCACTAATATACTATTTATGTATATTTTCATGTATTTGTAGACTACTTTAGTGCTATGCAGATCACTGCCATTGCCTGTTGTAAGAAAGAAACAATTGTTCCCAAAAGGCACACATTTAGTACCAGTCCATGGCACATTTCCACATCAGATAACATGAGAAGCACGGCTCTACCTTATAGCTATAAAGATTTGCAGCACAAATTGTATATCAGTTAAAAATGACTGCCATCAGGTTTACAACCCAATAGAGACATTGCACCAAAGAAAGTGGAGACAGTGAGTTGAGTTTTCTGGAAGGTTTCCTTTTTTCCATACTTTTTTTCCACAGCTTTGTGTACAAATCACTACCACATCCAGATAAATCATTCTAGATAAACTTCTATCAGAAATAAATAAATATCATAACATTATGAATAATTAGTAAGATGGCTAATTTCACGCTGCTTGAGATTTGTGAAAATGCTTTTGGCAATTTTTGGCCTTCTCTCTCTTTCTCTCTGCGAAATGTAGAAGTCACTGGGATTCCTGAGAGGACATTGGCATTACATCCTGTGATGACATTTCCAGGCAAATATGTGGGCAGAGCTGGCAACTGGGTTTGTACCATCTTCCATCCATCCATCCATCCATCCATCCATCCATCCATCCATGTTGTGTGTCCTGAGAAATGCAAGGATTGGTCCTTATCAAAATTTCAAGTCAACTTGCACAAGGCATATCCCCTATGGATATTTTGAATGTCTATTTTTATTTACACATACTGCCTGCTCATTCATAGTGAAATCTACAAATGCTTATTCATTTCTTTCAGTTAGCCTCATAGGTGTTACAAAATAAATTTGCATATTGATCCAGA
The DNA here is from genome assembly GCF_035594765.1 of Anolis carolinensis. Classification (NCBI taxonomy): domain Eukaryota; kingdom Metazoa; phylum Chordata; class Lepidosauria; order Squamata; family Anolidae; genus Anolis; species Anolis carolinensis. The sequence continues at coordinate 36,766,395 of NC_085842.1, read as the reverse complement.
CTAGCATGACCATGTCTTTGTTTTCTTGAAGCATGGGTCTGTTGATCTCTGATATTTTATTCATTTTGTACATTTGTGTCATCTTTTCTTATTTAGTGGGCCTCAAGCCACCCAGCCTGAAATTCCCAAGCAGACTTCCAGCCAAACAATGGCCATATTCAGACTTGGACTCTTTCCCACTACCCAGATAAATATTGTGGCACAACTCCATCCTATGGAATCCTGGGGATTGTAGTTTAGGGAGGGATATTTGGGATTAACAAGTGGAAAACCTGTGTTTCACTTAACCACTATCTCCAAGATTCCATAGGATGAAGCTGTGGGATTTAAAGCGGAATCCCAGTGCTATTACTGTGTAATGTGAAAGGATCACTATTTAGCTTCAGCAAGGTGTCCTCCACCTATACCACAAGAACAATCTGGTGGCTTACAATTAGTACATATAAGTCCCTCCCAAGAATATAAACTTTACACTTACACTGTAGGAAATAGGAATGTATATCCCATCTACCAAAAGCCCACCTTTTTCCAGGTATGGGATCCAATACAACTCATTGTGGTAAATATTTTGTACTCGTAAAAAGAAAGTGACTTCTACACAAGAAGGATGAAATGAATCTGAAGCTTTTTACTGGATGCAGAAAGCAATCCTGTCTTAGTAGAATGCAGGAATAGTTTTCAGTGATTCTCCCATTCATCAGGCTGTTTAATTAAGTGTCTCCAGCTCTTTTGAAAGAAACAAGTAGGAAGTCAATACTGAGTTGGTACCCTTAATTCTAGGTGTTGTAATAGATTTCACTAACAAGTACACAGCCAGCAGAACAAAAATCCAGTTAGCAGGCTTCTCTTGTAAACATTATCTAAGTCTCAATTATCTGCAGGTTTTACAGGTTGTTCATATATGCCTCTTTGCCTGATGCTATTCAGTTTGAAATTAAGAAGGGATAGGAGAAGAGTCTGTTTATCTGGCATTTTGAAACGTGCTTATCAAATTTGCACTTCCCTGATCAATTTTTGGACTAGCAGATTGCTTCATCTTCAGTATTTACACCTCGGAATGCAATCTGCCTAAACAAAAATGCTTACAAAACATAGAGCAGGGGAAAATGTGCATATAAAATCACGCATATAAGTGAAGAAACTAGACTTGCGCCCGAATCACTGTTAATGAAAAGATTTGTAGTTTTTGGAGGTCCGTATTCGTTAAATTTCTGAAAATGGAAAGGGGAAGAGAGAGATGAAAAGACCAGCAAAATGGATTCAGAGAGCCGATATTTCTGAAAAGAGTTTAGTCCACAAAATACCTGAGGCAAGGAGATCTGCAACATCCTTTTCTCTCCCTGGCAGAAGAAGCCTCCTCCATTTTCTTCTTAGAAAGTTACATCCTCCTCCAGAGAGGGCACTGGGGAACTCAGGTGGCATTAGCATAGGGTAGCCATTGAAAAATTCCTCTCGGAGCATGATGGAAGTTAATTTTTTTCTCTGTGTGTGTCTCTCAGCCAAAAAAAAAAAAAAACCTGGTGGTGTCCATGCTCTGATTGGCTGAGAATGAACACAACCGGCAACTAAAATTCAAAACCCTCTTTTGCAGTTTGTTATATTTTTAAAAATTAAAATAATTCTTAAAAAAAACCCAGTAGATTTGGTAATTGTTTTGAAACTTAGCAGGACTGCAGTTGTAAATGGGATCTACAGCTGAAGTAGGTTTCATGCAGATAGGCCTTAAAATGGCTGAGGGCTGAGTCTTTAATGTTTCCCATTGTAGCCAATGGGCTGAATCTGCCGAATGAAATGCCATCACCCCTCCCTTTTCGGGTAACTTGCCGGTAAACTAAATGAAGGGTCAGATGGAAACAGACTCAAAACCGTATGCCTTTTAGCCCGAATACACATGCCTAAGAGAAACTCCGGATAACTAGTATGTTGTAATGGTTTAAACATTGGACAATGATTCTGTCCACGAGGGCTTGAGTCTCTGCTCAGTTGTGGAAACTTACTGGGTGACCTTGGACATATCATACTTTCTTTTACTCTTAGAGCAGTAATTCTCAACCTGGGGTCCCCAGATGTTTTTGGCCTGCAACTCCCAGAAATCACAGCCAGTTTACCAGCTGTTAGGATTTCTTGGAGTTGAAGGCCAAAAACATCTGGGGACCCCAGATTGAGAACCCCTGCTTTAGAAGAAAGCAAGATAACTCCCTTCTGAACAAATCTTGCAAATAAAACTTATTGAGAGTCAACTTTGAATCTCCATAAATCATAATTGACTTGAAGGCACCTGCAGATTAGTAAACAGCAAGGTTTCTCTACCTGGTATCCCCGACTAAAGAGTGACCAATATTGTCAGCAATATCTTCAAGACCTAACGTCGGCAGTCCTGAGGAAAGCATTTACAGCCCTGCGCTTCCAAACAATGCCATCAAACTGGCTAGAGGGAAGATACAGAGGGATCCCCCATGTCCAACGACTTTGCATTTGTGGCACAGGGGAAAAAGAAGATCTGACACACTATCTGCTACACTGCCCCTTGTATAAGGATCCTAGGAAAAATCTCCTGGGAACACACTTGGAAGAAAGGGCAGCATGGCAACAATCTGCTGTGATCTGTGACTTGCTAGCAGATTATTCCAAAAATATAACACTAAAGGTTGCCACATTTGCAATTGCAGCCCAAAAGATCAGAGCTAAAGTAGCAAAATCCATACTCGAGGTCAGAAATGGAAATGGTGATGGTCTGGGATGATACAAATCAGACACTGTCATTGTTATGTTGCTGCTTTCATAATTTTAAAGAGCTAGTTTTAATTTTTGAATAAGTTTTAATGTTTATATTGGAAAGTGTTTATAAAGGTTGTATATTATTGATGTCATGGCCTATGGCTAGTACAATAAACAATTCATTCATACAACAGACTTGAAGGCACATGGCAGCAACTAATGTATAATGTGTGAGCATTAGGTGAAACAATGTGGATTAAGGGATCTTCTCACAAATATGCATACATTTTGCAAAAAGAGCAAGATGCAAACCAAAGCAGAAAATATATTTCAAAACAAATCTAAGGACTAGAAATATCAGAAGGTGAAATTGACAGATTTGTGAATCTTAGCAAAGAAATTGATTTTTTACATCTGGAAAATATCTGAATTGATTTCAAGCACAATGAATTTGCTCATATCATGAATGGTCAGTGTTACCCCAGATGACAAGCAACTAACGTAAGCCATGTTGTGCCTGCTGCTACCATAAAAAAGAAAGGAAAAAGAATGGGTGGTTGAGTTGGACAGTGAGTACCTGAGTGCCATCCCATGATCCACAGGTTGTCTGAGTCTGGAGAATATGGGGTGGTATGTAAACAGTTGCATATGGTTCTGTCTCAGACATCGCCCAATTGATTACATGTGCCCAATGTTGCGGAGAATTATGAACAACCTGTGACTTCAGTTAACATAGTTCAAAGCAGTGTTAACTGAATCAACTCTGTGCATTGTTTATTATTATATTTGTATTTATTTATACCCTGCTTTATCTTTCTTTATGGAGACTCAAAGCAGCTAGCTGCTACAGAGCTGACTGCCTTCCTTTCAGGATAAATGGTCAGTGTAGATTGCTATTTTCCAGTGAAGTCATTGCTGAATGATAAAAAATGCTATTTAAATTATATTGATTTAAGTAGTCTACAGTATTTGGGACTAGAAATTGGGTATAGGCTTTTTTCTTGAGTTTCTAGCAATACACAAAAACTATGGGAAAGACAGAAAAAAATAACCTACCCAAAATATGTCAAAATCTGGGCACGTTCTGGAACTGTTGTTGCAGCAAGTCACCACTATATGTATCAGAGACTTTCAAGAGCTCCTGATATTAACAATCTGTTCCAAAAGCATAGCTACTACATTGTGTTTGTGGCATTTCACTTCTTTAACACCTACATTTAATCAGTGGAGGAAGAAGTAATCAACCTTCTTATGTTGGAGGCTTGTTTTTTTTCACAAATTAATGATTTTGGCCAAAAAGCATTTTCTGTTCTGATATGCTAAACAAACAAACAAAAAAAATCCAAACTCCTTCTAATGGCATTATTCAGTCACAGATCTTATTAAAACATTTTTAAAGACAGCTGCATATGCAAACTGATTAAATTTTTACGTTTGCTTAAAATCAGTAATGTGATTTTAATTATAATGGAGCAAGGAATATAAAGGCATTAGTTTGATGTAATCACGTGTGAGCTGATTGGATAACAACATTCCACTCAATTGGTAGCAAGCTAAGCTCACATTAAAATGCAAATGAAGAGCTTCGACACATCCTAAAGACTAATATGACAGACGAGGAACAAATGCATTGTTGATGAGGATTTAATTTCCAGTGGAGAGTTCAACACCATTTTGTTAACACTGTCTCCATGCTAGGTCCATCTTTGTGTGACAGGGAGCAGAAAAAGATGGAAAGGAATAAAGCAGCTTAAAGATAATTCAATTATGAATTTGAAAGGCATCGTGTTGTACATACAAGGGTCCTGGTATACATTCATTAACACTAACAGGAATTCATCAGATAAGTGTAAATTTTTGATTGAGTGTTTCTCTCTTGGGTTGTCTGCCATATCCCACCTACATGAAACAAATTCCTTATGAACATAACATGCCCACATTGGGATTAGAGATTTGCACTTTTTCTGGATCATGTGATTACAATTAAGCCATTTAATAATCTATAATTTCTTGGTGGGTTCATTTCCAAGAAGATGTGAAAGAAGTGTCTTCCAAATACATTTGAATGTAACAGTTTCAGACAATACTGCAATATGGATTCTGACTAGGCAGATGACATGCTTCCTTTCCAAATTCTCTATTTTGGTAAATTACAGTACAATTTGAACTTCCTTGTATGCATGTCCAAGATAGGATAGGTTGGGGCAGGAATATCCCTCCATTAGGGATGGAAAGAATATTCAAAAATAGTTTTACAATATGTTTCTGAGTGCCAAGAAACACTGATGAGAAGAATCACAGAATAATAGAGTTGGAAGAGACCACATTGACCATCTAGTCCAAATCCCTGACATGCAGGAAAGCACAAAGTATCCATGACAGGTGGCCATCCAGCCTTTGTTTAAAGGTTTTCAAGGAAGGAGCTTCCACAACATTTCGAGGCAGAGAGTCCCACTGTTGAGCAGCTCATATGGTCAGGAAGTTCTTCTAATGTTCAGGTAGAAACTTCTTTCCTGTAATTTGAACCCATTGCTCCAAGTCCTAGTTTCCAGCGCAGCAGAAAACAAGCTTGCTCCTGATGACCGAGACCCCGGCTTTTAAATTAATTTGAACCCGCAGCGGAGAGTTCCGCAGATCCATCACCAAAAGGAACGGAGCGGGACCGCAGCAGACTATTATTAAAAGATCTTTTTTCTTCACTTTCCCCTTCCCTGAACTATGTAACAAATCCCCAATAAAAGTAGCATTCACTTTTAACAGTAACACTCTCTACCTGGTTATTTTGTGTCTTTCCCTGACTCCTTCTTTGGCATGAAATCCTCTCTCTCTCTCTCTCTCTAACCCGTCCGTCCTTTTAACTCTGGCTGAGGCTTCTCCGCCATAGATTAATACGGCGGACGATACAAATCGGCTCATATCTTTATCAAAATTACCCCTAGAACGCTCCTCTTTTAGTCCTAACCCTTTCTAAGGCTCCTGACTCGAAGACCACCAATGGAACCGAAATCGGTCCAGTTCTCGGCACCTCATCAGCTGACTGTCAAACGGAACCGACTGCTCTTTTCAAGCCGGACTGCTCTCTTCCAGCCTTAGCCCGGACTTTCCTCTCCCCGCGACCCGCGGGATGGTTTAGGAGATCCCTGGCCCCTTTCTGTGAACTGGGGATGGGGGATCGCTCTCCCGCTGGGAGACATAGTTCTCCAAGGACCCTCACCCTCTCTACAGCTGCCAGGAGGGTGCCCGGACGGGTGCCCTCCACGTTTCATTCATACCTTCATAATTTTATGAAGGAGAAGAACACTCTTCCCCAGACCTATCCCTGGACTTATGAAATCTTATACTTCCAAAGACTGCAACCCACATGTGCCCTTTCCCCATGTCATCTCTATGAATTCCTTCCACCACAGATGGACTCCTTTCCTCATGTATCCGTGAATTTTCATATTCTATGTACCTGGACATCCTCATGAATCACTGTTGTATGAATTTCTAATCGTTGGGCTAACTTCATGAATTGTGAAATCATGCTGCTAAAACTCCACTTTTATGAATTTCCATATTGGGTTCCCCAGATGTTGTGAACTTCGTGCTTATCCAATGTTTTCAAATTGTTTATATCATTCATGATTCCCCTTTATGCAATGTAACCCACCTTTATGGATTCTCCCTTACTTCCTTGAAATCTATCTATCTGCCTATATGTATTTGTACTCTTTGGGATCCCCGGAAAATATGTGTTTTTCCCAGCTGGGTTTATGTTCCAACTTTATTTTATTTTTCATTTTATTTCATATAATTGTCAAATCATGAAATCAAATGGGAAATATTTTGACCCCAACATGAACCCCAGCTCCTTTGACCCAGGCTTCCCTTCCCAAAAACAAAAGGATAATCTGCCACAGCTTAATCCAATCTAATTCAGATTGCATGAACAATATAGGGCTTGAATCGCCGAATTCGGAGTATTTTGACCTAAAGGTGATTCGCCCTCAAGGCAAACATTGTCATATCTCCTCCAAAAGGAAACCCAGGACATCTCAGGAAGGCGCCCTGCTGGGCCCATTTCTACCCATCCTTACTTCCACCTCTGACACCCCAAGACATATCTGAAATCTGTGTACATGACAGGAACCCTTGATTGCTGTCATTAATCCCTTTAGAATTCGGCCGGGCAGGATTTAATCCGACCCTTCCTGCTCAGTCACTTCATTGTTCCAATAACTCCCGCCTTCTCCTCTCTGATTGGCCCAAGTGGGGACAAAAAGTAGCTCCCTATTGGGCCAGCAGAGCAAGGCGGGAAACGAAAGCCCGCCTCGTTCAACCCTCTAGCCTATCCGCGATCAGATGGGCGGGGGAGCGGGGCGGGAAATTCAAGGGGCTGTCAGACTGAAACATTGTATAAATATGGCTTTATTTTGGTTATATGGTACGCTAGTAGACTGAATGATCGCTACTAGTGTCCTTTTCAGCTGAATCGCTCAATAAAGACTCCTTGGCGGATTTTCCTTCAACTTTGGCAGACCTTCTTCATTTCGGCTCCAGGTTGTATTGCGGCTCATATTCTCCTATTGGCTCCGCCAAGGTCCGTTCTCTCAGGACCGGATCGGCTCTCTCCTTAAGGGGCCCGATCCCCTAGAAACGCGGTCGACAACACTCCCTCTTCCTTATGACATCCTTTCACATAGTTATACATGACTATCTTGTCTCTTCTCAATCTCCTTTTCTGCAGACTAAACATACCCAGCTCTTTAAGATGCTCTTCACCCATTCTGTATCTCTGCATTTAATTTTTTTCTGCCTAAGTCTAGTATCTTACATTTGTCCTTGTTGAAATTCAATTTGTTAATTTTGGCCCAGGTCTCTAAGATCATTTTGTATTCTGATCCTGTCCTCTGAAGTATTAGCTATCCCTCTAATTTGGTGTCATCTGCAAACTTGATTAGCATGCCCTCTAAACCTTCATCCAAGTCACTAGTAAAGATATTGAACAGGACTGGGCCCAGAGCAGAACCCTGCGGCACTCCACTAGTCACTTCTTTCCAGGATGAAGAGGAATCATTGGTGAGCATCCTTTGGGTTTGGTCACTTGATATATTACAGATCATAGTTGCATTGCCTAGCCCACTTTTGACTAGTTTGCTTGCAAGAAGGTCATGGGGAATTTGTCGAAAGCCTTACTAAAATCAAGATATGTTGCATCCACAGCGTTCCCTACATCTACCAAGCTTGTAACTCTATCGAAAAAAAGAGATAAGATTAGTCTGGCATGATTTGTTTTTGAGAAATCCATGTTGATTTTTGGTAAGCACAGCATTCCTTTCTTAGTGATTGTAGACTGCCTCCTCAATGATTTGCTCCAGAATCTTTCCTTGTATTGATGTCAGGCTGACTAGACAGTAATTGTTTCCCTTCTTGAAGATAGGGACAACATTTGCCATCCTCCAGTCTGCTAGGACTTCTCCTGTTCTCAAAGAATTCTCAAAGATTTCTTTGAAATAATAATACTTTAAAGAAAAATTGAAAGACATGTATAACTACCTCTGAAAAGAGTGATGAAAGATGAGAACTTAGTCCATTGTGAGAGAAAAAACACTGACCCCGCCTCTTCTCCTCTCTCTACTGTGGTGGCAGTTCTGGCCTTTATGAATGCCTGGGTAGGAAAAAAAATCAGCAGCCAGGAGCAGCTGGACTCTGGTTGCACATTTTACTCTCTGTGGAATGATCCTCACCTTATCCATGAGCCGCTATCAGAAAAACATAATTTTGGTACCAATATCTGTTCTCAAATCACATGCAAGTACATATGGTAAATCTTCTTTTATTTCTCCTTTTGCTACACTAAATGTAGTTATCTTCTCTCATTGAGCTATAGCCTGTATCTTGTTTAACCAATTCTTTCTTGACAAATTATGTATTTTCCCAAGTTCTGCCTATTCCTAACCACATCGCACATATTATAAGGGATATGGGGTGTTTAGTTTAAAACTTTTTGCTCTCATTATCAAATAAAGAGATCAGAGCCCCTCTAAAGTAAATTGTTTCCTCCATTATATACTTCAATTCTGGATACAAATGTTGGCTTCTGATAAAACCTTGAGGCTATCCATAACCACTGTCTTTGAAGAAAGTTCTGGACTTGTTATGTGGTTTTCAGTCTATGCTGCATCATTCTTTCTCATTTACCTTCATGGACACATAACTACCTGTATGATTTCATTGAAGTTAAGTTACAAAGAAACTCTTTGTTACACTTTTGAGAGTATAGGGATGTAAGACATCTTCTCCCTTGATTTAATTATGGCTTTGAGTTGGTTGTGGACTGTAATGGCACATATTTGTCATAGCTTCTTACCAGCCTCGGTCAATAGAATAATGGAATAATCAATCACCTATATTTTAGGAGAAAGCAAAACAGTCAATCCAGTTTCTTACCAGGGAAAGTTGAAACAAGTACAGTGGTTGTCAGTGCTAAACTGCTGATAATAAGTATGCAAACATTGACCCCAAGTGTTACACTGGAGAACACAGAAATTAAATTCATCTATCTTATTTGTTCGGAAGCCCCTTCAGATAATGAGGATGGCATTTAAGGAGGAAACTTGAGTCAGGCTCAGATTACTTCTCCCAGTTAGCTCAAAATTAAATGGAGTCAAAAATGTAGAAAATACGGGTTTAATTAAAGACATTCTACCAGCTCATAAATTATACATTATCCTTCTTGTTGCAGAAAAGTCCAGGCAGGATATTAATTGTAAGAATTACTGATAATCTCAGTATCTTCCCCTCCCACTACAAAAAAATAGTTTAGTTCATTTTCCCATGACTTGGGGAACAGATCCAGGAAGTGAATGACTAATCAAGACAGTTTTTATATTAATGCCTCACTTTATTTAGTACCATAGCAGGGTTTTTTTTTAAAAAAAAAAAAGAAGAAGAAGAGCTCTCTCCTGGAATGTTAGATAACTTCTCCTTTTGGCTAGCAGGGTGGTTTTCAACCTGGGGTTCCCATATATTTTTGGCCTATAACTCCCAGAAATCCCAGCCAGTTTACCAGCTGTTAGGATTTCTGGGAATTGAAGACCAAAAACATCTGGAAACTCCAGGTTGAGAATCACTGGGCTAGCAGCAAGACTCTTGCATTCACACAGACAGTCAAGAAACCATATCCCAATAATTCTTACAGGGGTAGTTTGCCTATGTTTTTAGCCACCAATGCTCAACAACACTGCCTGTGTCAACACTACTTAAAATAACAAAAATCTAGAGTCTCACTTATCCAACACTCTCTAATCCAACATTCTGGATTATCCAACGCATTTTTGTAGTCAATGTTTTCAATACATCATGATATTTTGGTGCTAAATTCGTAAATACAGTAATTACTACATAGCATTACTGAGTATTGAACTACTTTTTCTGTCAAATTTGTTGTATAATATGATGTTTTGATGCTTAATTTGTAAAATCATAACCTAATTTGATGTTTAATAGGCTTTTCCTTAATCCCTCCTTATTATCCAACATATTCGCTTATCCAACATTCTGCCAGCTCCTTTATGTTGGATAAGTGAGACTACTGTATTTGTAATAGTTCTTTTTATGGAAGAAATCTTGAGATATTCTTTCAGTAACTAGACATGGTTAAAACCATTACATATAGTCACTAGTGGGACATTGTTTGCATGTGTGCCAGTAATAACAGTAGTTTTTCTTCCACATCCCAAACCACTGGCCACTCATGCTTATGATGTTTATTTGTATTCTTCCCATGGGGTTATTATATTGGCTGACAAAGAAATAGGAATGAAGAGGCTATTACTCCCCCCTTCTCTCTCATTTCTCATATAAGAATGTTCAAGGTGATACTATGTTTTGATTCAAATTTTACAATACTCTTTATGAAAGTATATCTAACTGCTAACTGCATTAAGAAAATGAATGTATGTTCACAATGATTTGGGGTATGAAACTTACAACTGTATGTTTCTAAATATAAAGCCCTAAGTTAGAGTCATCAAATATATTCTGTAAGTAAGCTATACCAGCCTTCTTTATCCTGGTGCCCTCCACAGTTGACAAAGTACAACTTCCGTGATCTCCAGCCAGCATGGTCACTGGATGGTTAGAACACTTCTGGAAGGCAGCAGGATATGGCTATTCTATATTGAACAGGTTGCGTTTATTTAATAAAATTCCAGAATCTTAGAGCTGGAAAGGCCCACAAGAACCATCCAACCCAACTCCCATCACACATATAAGTAGAAACTGTCACCCGACCTCTGTTTAAAGATCTGCCAAGGAGAGTGCACCACTCACCAAAGTTTATTCTATTCTCAAATTCTTTTTAATGTTTAGGTGGAATCACTTTTCTATTAATTCATATCCATTGGGTCATGTATTAATCTCACTCCATTTAATGTCCCTTCAGATCCTGCCTCAATTTTCTCTTCTCCAAGCTAAACTTATCAAGATATAATCTGGTGATTATATTTATCTCATTTTTACAAATCAATCTAGATTGTGATCATGTGATAAAAGACTCTTCTACACTACATGATTATAGCAGTATATTTCTACTTTAGCTGGTATGTAATCCTGGGATTTCCAGTTTTTGAAGGGCATTTGGAATTCTCAGCCAGGGGCCACTCCTAGTGCTTCTCCAACCTCAGCATCCAGTGAGATACAAACATGGCAATTAGAGTGGAATCATAGTGCTATAACTGTGTTGGGTGTTGTGCAGAATGGATTATTCTTTTAAGACTAGGCATTATGTAAAATTCCTTTGAATTCTCTTTCCTCCTGCTCTAAGGTGGCATCAGATGTTACTTATTAAGAAATGTCTGTTACCCTTGAGAAAGTTGCCAAAAATAACTGCCTGCCTTTGCATCCTTTGCTGGGAAAGTGGGAGGCCAATATTTGCTCAACTCTGGAATTACTTTTCTTTGTTTATCTGAATCTCCTGTCAGTCAGTTTTACGGAAAGACTTTGAGGTCTATTATCACACATTGAGAAATGCAGGGGGACAAATATAATCTTCTATCACAGGGATAGAGAAAGTGTGACTCATGCACTCCAAACCACAAATCCCATTACCTCTCAACTTGGTCCATACTAACGAATGCTGATAGAAAATATAGACTAATGACATCTAAAGTGTCACTCACCCATGTTCCAGATCCTTGTTTGGGTAAAATCTTTGAAAATAAAAGTTTCCTTTTCCTGTACCTTTCCCACCTCTCCCATTGGATACAAATATATTAACTTCGAGGTGCAGACTTTTTATTCAGTCGGCATTTTGAGGCAATATGACCCATCTCGTTCTGCCCAGTTTTCCATATCTACAGTTATCTTTTCATTTTTGCATATTATTCTTGAAAGACTGTAGGCTGAAATTCTGGATCACAAAATCACGAGACTGTGGATTATAGAAAAGTCTGCTAGGTGAAATTATGCTATTTCTACTCTGTCAGGCAAATCCCACTTTTTATCAACTACAATCCATTTACTAGCCAACATGTTCCTTAACAGGTCAATGGAGAGCAGGGGACAGCAACAAAGAACCCAGCTGTGTTCTCATTGTATTTGATTCACATCAAGGAGGCAACCTTCATATCTCCATAGGATTCTGTTGGAGGTCCCACAGCTATATAAAGAGTGGACAAAGTGTGATCAATTTTTTCATATTTTTATGTCTAAATAAGCGTAACTAGAATTTTTTTTCACTTCTTTGAAGGTTTTTAAGGAGAGGCTAGATATTCATATGTTGGACATGTTTTGGTGGTGTGTTCCCACATGACATCTCAGCCTGCAACAGTAGCCTACACCTGGGCTATAGAAACATATTTGGATGCTTTGCTGCCACTAACCCTACTCCCCATAGGCTAATAAACTGGATTTTGGAGGAGGTGCAGCAGCTAAAAGATGGGTTTAATGTTATTTGGCCATTGGATGGAGTTGATATAGAATTCTAGCCCCCACAACAACCAAAAATGACTTATACAGGCATAAATTGAACTTACCTGTATAAATCAATAGGTCATTAAAATGTATATATTAAGGGAAGTGATGTACACAGATGCAAATACTAGCAAAGGAGGGATAAAATGTACATGTTTAATGGATGGTTTGCCTGAAAATAAATGTTATACATTATTTTAAAGAAATAGCAGAATGCTTTGGAAATTGGGCAGAAAAAATTCAGTTAAAGCTGGCACATTCCAGATATAAACTGCATTGTCCATCTGTACTCTAAGTGTGGCCATGTAAGAAAATGTGCACTGGCATTGTCATATGGTAGGCATATTGTTATTCATTTCCAATTATTTTTACATGAATTATTTCAACTTCCTTGTCCACATTCATATGATAGAAAAAGAATAATTTACTCATTCATTCACTGCATGGGAAACACATTCAGTAAACTTAAATATAATTTTCTTCAAAAATATATACCTTTCTGAAGTTAACATACAATTTACACAATAAAAAAGCTTTAAAATATCTACTATTGAAAAAAATAAATTTCTCTTTAAAATTTACAGGTTTTAGATAGTAAATGTGTACAAAATTCCTGTCATTTAGGGAGAGCACCATAAAGTAGCTATTTTTTTTTTGAGGGTGGGATATTCATGGATTGGATACACAAACCATCGTCCACATAAAAGGAGGAGGGAGACTTGTAGAGTGATGCAGGGCAATGCCAGAATCAGTTTGGCACCAGGTGAAAAAAAATGAGAAACTTGTCATGACCAAGTTTGACAGGTTCACACAGTTCTAATGGAGAAGGACTGAAGTGTGAAGAATGTATTTTCAGTATAGCGTTAAATTCTGAGAGGTGTCTCAATTCATCAATTAAATGGGTGATTTTGAATTTAAACTACTTTTGCTTTATAATTGAGTTGTCTTTCTAACTTCTAAAAGAAGAAACTTCTATTTCCCCCCTCCCTCAGCAACTTGGTAATCAATGGGAGGAAATAATGGCAAGTTTAAAGTATTGATTAAGTATAGATCTTGTGTCCTTAGCGGTAACTAAACATGTTAGGATACAATTTCTAGAAAGAATTGCTTTTCCACTGAAATGTCAATTTCATTTAATCGTATCAAGTTTTAAAAAAAATCCCACACTATGTCTTACATCAAGCAGGAAGAGTGTAAGGTTCTGCCCTAATAATTTTGTTTGCTGTGTCATACTATGTCTTTGTATCAATAATAATAATAATAATAATAATAATAATAATAATAATAATGCTTTATTTATATACAAGGGGACTCACGGCTGTTAACAACATGTAACAGCAAACATTAAATGCTGTAAAATATAAACAACAAGCAGATAAAACTTATATCGACAGGGGAAAATAGAAAAAATCTCATAAATAATATTTAAATAAACATAATTTCACAAATACATATTCAAAAAAGTAGAAGCTAAAATACATTAAAATGCCTACCAGTAATAATTTAAAATAAACCATGAGCAGCCCAATGTCTCTCTTTCTCACCAGCAGCACTTGAGACGGGGGTGGATCCAAGAGCAGGGCCTCCTCTGCTGACTGCAGTGCGCGGGATGGTCTATACAGGGAAATATGATTTGACAGATAGCCTGGACAGAAACCATTTAGGGCTTTATAGATAATGACCAGCACTCTGTTTTTAGCCCAGAAGCGGACTGGTAGCCAGTGGAACTGCTGCAACATGGGAGTGGTTCTCACCTTGTACGAAGCCCCAGTTAGTAACCTGGCTGCAGATCGCTGAAGTTTCTGAACTATCTTCAAAGACAGCCCCATGTAGAAAGCGTTGTAGTAGTTCAAACAGGATGTGACTAAGGCATGGACTACCATGGTCAAATCAGGTGTCTCAAGGTATGGGTGCAGCTGGCGCACAAGTTTAACTGTGCGAAGTCACTCCTGGCCACCACCAACACCTGGGGTTCCAGGATAGCGATGAGTCCAGGATTGCCCCAGACTGCAAACTTGTACCTTCAGAGGGAGTTTGACCCTGTCCAGCATGAGTTGCAACCCAATACCCTGTTCTGCCTTTCGACTGACCAGGCGTACCTCTGTCTTGTCTGGATTTAGTTTCTAAGAATTCCATATTCCCTTAAAACCGCTGAAGCTGTCAACCAACTACAAGGGGAGAGGAGAGAGGGAGAAGAAATGAGTGTACAGGCACAGACTGAGTGTGCTCTCCTTTTTCTTCCCTTTGGGGTCCAGAACAACACTATGATTTGCTTTCCCTTCCCCTTCCCATTAATGAACATCATCACCAACAACTTATTCTGGGGTCTTTACAACTACAAAGAATAATGTTTGTATGGGATACAAAAATGATAGTTTTAATAAGCTCATTTATGGTTATATGTATTGATTTTAGACTTGTAATGTTTTCTTTTATATGGTTGTGAGGCATTGAATCTTTGCCATTTATTATGTTGTTAAAGCACTTTGAGTCCCGCTAGGGGTGAGAAAGATGTTTTTTATATATACACACACACACACACACACACACACACACACATACACAAAGAGCTAGAGACTGTCCCCTATTTGTTGTTATAGGTCTTCAAGTTCAGGCTTAGAGTTCATCTATAATGTGGAATTAATGAAGCATGACACCACTTTAATTACCATGACTCAGTCCTATGGAATCACGGACTTATGGTTCAGTGAGGCACCAGCACTGTTCGACAGAGAAGGCTACAACCCCTATGTTTTCATTCTACTCAGCCAAGGTAGTTAAAGTGGTGTCAATCTGCATTAATTCTACACTACGTATGCATTAAGTAGGCGATTCTTAATTTAAGCTACTTTTCCCTCTATTATTGAATTGTATATATATCGTCTATTAAGGTGATGTTACAATAAGCTGTATTTGTGTTTGAGCAAAATTTGTTCAGAGGGACTTTGCTTTTGCCTTCCTCTAAAAATGAGAGAATTTGACTTGCCCCAGGTCATCCAGAGAGTTTCCATGGCTGGAGAGGAATTCTCCTCCAGATTCCTAATCCAACACTGTCACTTAGACCTCTACACCACTACTGGTTCCACAGAGTCCCTTTCCCAATATCCAAAGAGAGGCATGCCATATATGCTTGTTTATCAGCTGACGTTGTGTATAAGACAATGATAGGCTTTGGGGCCAAAATTATGGATTTTAATATGAACCATGGATAAGTGGAGGATTACTTCACAGAAAAGGAAAAGCATCAATGCTGCTTTGGGGTCAGCCACATCTGACTGCCATCGTTTTCCTGCCCAGGTATTCAAAAAGCCCTGAAGTGGTATTGCAGCAATGGGAGTAGAGAAGAAAAGTGTTTCTTTTAGTTTTGTCCAAAGACATTCACTTTTTTCCCATTCTTCTCGGAGAAGGGTGTGGTTCCTTTTAAAATAAACCTTAAGGTACAGTACTTATACTGACTTGTGAATAAGTCAATTCATTTTTTTACAAAAAGGTCTAGATTTATACGTAAATATACTGTATAGCTATATGACTTTATGTCATTAACAGGATGTTGTTGCATTTAAAACAGTTTTTCAGATTCCCTCCAACATGAGCATTGTGTAGGTTGGCAGAATAAATCTTTGGTTGGCTAAAGTCTTGCCCCTCCCCATGTGCTCATGACCTCCAGTCATCGTTTGGTGGCTGGTGGCTTTGTTGCTAATGATGCAGCAAATCTGTTCCAGTTTTAACTTATCCCAGGTTCTGCTGTACTCAAGGCTAAAGTTCAGACTAAAACCCAGAGCAGATCTGCCAACCCCACTGATATGGGAGCTACCAATTGGCACTATTTTGGAGCAAATAAATAAATAAAAGCTTTGTCACCTTGAAAGATTTCCACCATAATGGCAGAACCATATTTTCCCTGTTGTGCCTCAAATAAGAGAAAGGCATATAAATTCCATCTGGTAAGTCTCTCACAGTAAACAAGAAGCCACACTTATGAAAGTGAGGCCCCATTCAGCATTCTCTCTCTGCTTAACTTGAACCACACTGCACCACCTGATAGAACACTATGCAACCAATATAAAACTTTATTGTTAACTCTCTTCTTTGGTCAAAGCCTTTGATAAGTACTGCTTTCGAGGTTGAGACAGCAACTGTCATTCAAGAGAGAGAAAGCTACTCTTGAGATGTGTTTGATTTTAAAATTAGCAGACAGCCTTGGCAACAAAAGAAACATGGAGGGGAAACAGCACCAAGGCAATAAGAGCGGACCGGAATGTGTGAACTAGGGGCGACCCAGGGTTTTTCAAAGGCAACATTTCTATTTAAGACAGATGATGGACAAGGAACTTCACACTCCAACACTGTTACTAGAGAGAAATCACATAAAAGAAACCTCTCTTAAGATAGAGAACAATTTATACCAAAAAGGAGGGGAGAACCTGTTCCATGGTTTAAAAGCTGAAATATTGTTTGGAAGGACTCACAAGGTAGACTACAAGTGGCTGCACTTATGGATAAAGACCGTTTACAATGGAGAAACCAATCCTCATTATGTTTCAAATCGCAATGTTGGAGCGTAGCCGATATTCACTTCTGAATTGTTAGAAAGACTTTCATTTCAAAGGGAAAGCATTTTATAAGGCTGAAACACCCATAAAGTGCAACCACAGACATACTGGATCTAAAAGTATATTTAACCGTGTGACATGTTGCACTTATCTGATATTCAGGGAAGACTTTGTAAAGGTATTAGATTCAACATGAGCCATTTTCTCAATGGCCTGGTTCCAAGTTAAGTCAGATTGATATAAACTAGAAGTGGTGAATATTTAGCTCTCCAAATGTGGTTGTATTATTTTGAACCATAACCACCTTTGTCAGGTTGGTTGGGTCTTATGAAAGCCGGAGATCCAAATATCTTGAGAGACCTACATTACCCAGATGTGAACAACCCCATCTAAATTGATGGAGCCTGAGACCATTCTTCTCTGTCCTGAAATTTCTCACATACTGTACAACAAACAGTTTGATTTTAGAGGTGTTTGTTCAGAGGGTTGAGTACAATTCTGCTTAGTTTCATACAGACCTTACATTCATGCAATAACTTCACATACATTGAATAGAGTTGTCCCTTCACATTTTGCAGATTTGGTTATTCATAGATTTGATTTAAAATGTTCTCTCCACTCACTTCATTCATACTGCAAATCTAGAGATTTCTAAGCAGAACACCTCTTTAAGGATCTCTAGATCCTCCAATGCAATTATGTGGCCAACTTCCAGCAGACATTGACTATAGAGTCATGCTGGAAGACCTAGATATTTCTAGAGATATGCCCTCTCAGGTATAACAAAAGGATTTCTTTCATTACAGTTTTTCACTTTCATGAAATTTTTGTGCCCTTAACCCCATTGAATGTGGACAACTAATCTCATATCTCCAATCACTGATCAGAGGCAAGAGAAGTCAGTTGGAGGGGACAAATCTGATGGACGGATATGTCTCACCCCTGCCCCATGGCCTTTCTTGTTGGGTGCTAATCTCAGCTAGGAGAGTCTCAGTTATCTTGGTAAGGCTTTAAACAGTTTCCCCTTTTTGGTCCAGACCTTTTTTCTTCATCTAGACCTAGCTGTTACTCCATTAATGATTCCCAAATTCATTCTCTGCTGTTTGGCTGGCCATGAACAATCTCAACTTTCACTGCAGAGAGCCTTGCAGTAAATGTTGTTTATAGCCGCTGTGCCTGTATGTAGAGCTGGTCCCCCAAGGTTATAAAACAGCTTCATAGCACTGCAGTCCTCCAGCAAGAATCCTGTTAAGTCCTGCAATATATATCTGTGATAGGAGAGGGAATTTCTAAGTTAAACAGAAAGTAAACCAATGGAGGTTTAAAATTCCCATTGTAAAAACCTTCCCCTGAGATGAAGTTAATGGGGAAAATCCAGCTAAAGTGAAAACTTCCTGAGTTCCATTGACTGGACAAAGAGAGAGAATTAAGAATGTGTTAAACAAAGTTACTTGCATTTTATAGTCACCGGGCTCTTGAATGTCATTCTACCAGTTAGTAGTATCAAGAGACCATTCCATGTTTCATGCCCTCACCTCAAACTCCCAAGAGTAAAATATGGTGAAAATAAGCCACAAAGGTGGCCAGTGGGAAGGAATATTTCGGATATTCAAATATTGCTCATTCAAATATTGTTTGTGTCATCTCTATGACTTGTTATTTGTTATACTTTATGAATAGTGCAGTGCATTGTTAATGTGAGAATCATGTGGCTCTCCAGATGTTGCTGTTGTATCCCAGCCACAGGCTGGCCAGATTCTAGATGAAGATGAAGGGGATTCTGGGTTTGGGATTCAAGATCAGCAGTCTGAGGCTGAAGTCAGCTCAGACATGCAGTTTCGGTTTGAGCAGGATGAACTGCTGATTCCAGGAGAAACAGATAATGGTCAGGCTGACATTCTTCCCTTGAGAAATGATGAGGGAGAGACTTCAGCCTTGGAAAATAATGAGGGTGATGGTTTAGCTCCTGACCAGGTGCAAGATAACAGTATTGCAGGCAATGAGTTATCCAGAGAGGACCGTTTGTCTTGGATGGGTTCCCAGGTCCGTAGAAGTGAGTGTTTAGCGCGCAAACGGGAGTCTAGCTGTGGTAAGAAAAATGCATTCCTGAGTTGTTATTAAAGTATGCTTTCACAGATTATTCTTTGTCAGAGCAATTCATCGCTTCATCTGTGTGGATGTCTTACCTTGCCAGCGTTCTTGGATCCTTGGGCCTTGTTCTTTGGACTCTATGGACTAATTCTTTGCCTTATGGATTATTGTACTTGCCATGCTCTTTGAACCTATGGACCTAGCCTTTTTGGATTATTAGACATTTATATACTCTGTGGATCTATTGGACCTATTGACTCTTTCACTACAACTTTGAATTACCTTTTGATTGCTTGCTTGATTTATATTCTGCTTTGCTTAATAAAAACCTCAAAAGACTACATGTGTGTCTGACTGGGTATCTATAGCAAGGTGAACTTAGCCTGAGGTGCAACAGTTGCAGGACTGAAGCTATGGTTAACATAACATATATGGAGGGAATGCTGGAGTCTCATCTAACAACATCTGGAAGATGACTGGTTTCAAGCGCAAGTCTACATGGAGAATAAAACTTGGACTCACCCTGAATTGATTCCTTGTTGTCCTCATGATGTTTGAGTATTTCCACTAAATATTGTGGATTTTCCTGACCTAAACTGGCTTTATCTCACTTCAGGCAAAGATGCTTCAGAGTTTGCTGGAAACTCCAGAATATTTTGTGGCTTTAAGGCCATCTGGACAGCTAGACTTGGTCCGATTAAGACTGGCCCAGAATCCAGAATTGACACCACCTCAACACACTTTCTTTGTGCTCATCCAGCACAGGGGAAAAAGATGGACTATAACCATGTTGCTACTACATCTGCCTCCAAATATGCACAGAGCTCTTTGTTGTCACAAACAACTTCTGACATCAATGGAGCCACCCAGAGGTAGGGAAAAGGTGGTAGACTATCTCTTCTTCTTCCGGGCCATGTGAGTGCCTCTGCTGATATCAGAATGACGCCTGTGATGAAACTCTGTGACTGGCTGGGAGCGGTGGCAGTGACACAGAAGGAGAGGTGATGGTCCAGCAGGCCTGATACAGTCTCATCCTGGCTTGACCACATGGATGCCAAATCAGCTGGGTGCATCCGGCAACCTCTAAGACCATTCCGGAATGTAGACTCACTGCCCACCTGCTGCATGGAGTCAAGACAATGTGCAGCTGGATTTGCAACAGAAGCGCTGCATTGACATGGATCAAATTCCATGGAGTGATCTTGGAGTTTAGGAACTGTGAACAAATGGATCTGTCCTGGTCCACTGTTCATATCTCCAACAGGTCTCCTGCTGCATCTCCACCAGAGGCTTGCTGCCAATGTCACTTCTGATGATACACTAGGGCAACTAGCCATGTGACCAAAAATACAGTGTCACTAGCAAACCTCTTGCAAGGAATTGCTTGTTTGTGGCTATGTAAAAACAGTGTCAGACTCAATGTGCCTTAGGCCTAGCTTGCTGTGTGGACAGCCAAAAGACTCAGGAACACTTCCAGGCTGCATTGGGGCAATTCTGGAGTGCCTTAATCTGGATTATTCATGTATAATTTGTGTTACAATTTCTACAATACTCTGCATTATTTCATGTAATTTCAAAAACATCTGCAAAAGCCACTAACTCGACTTCAGCTCATCCTCTCCTCTAGTGTTTAAATATGTTTGGGGTTTTTTGCTGTCATATTTGGCTGATTCTTATTAAAATCGGTTGCTTATTTTTTGAGAGAGAGAAAGAGAGGAAAATAACCACCCAAGTGAAGTGAGCCTTCCCTCAACTGCATTTAATGATTAATGTGCTGTTGTCATTGCCTTCTTCTGTATTTCTCAAACTAAAAGAAAGAAAAAGTCACAATACATGTTTATTTCTCAAGGGGGGATTTAAATGCTCATCCACTGTAAATTTCAAATCATACATTGTGAGTAAATAATCACAAAAGATGAATGGATTGTTCAAAGGTGGAGAATGTAGAGCAATGGTTCTCAAACTGTGGGTCCTCAGGTGTTTTGGCCTACTACCCCCAGAAATCCCAGCCAGTTTCCCAGCTGTTAAGATTTCTGGAAGTTGAAGGCCAAAACATCTGGGGATCCACAAATTGTGAACCACTGATGTAGAGGGAGGCTGGAAAAGCTTCTGGTGTTTTTACTACTTATTTTACTACTACTAATCAACACAGAGCATAGCTCTGCTATCTCACATTTATTGAAAAAAACAAACATAGGATTTTGCCCATTCTTAGTCTGAACAGCCAAAGTAAGCCTCTCTAGCTTACAAGTTACCGTATTTATAGAATCTAATGCTCACCTTTTTGGCTAAATTAACTTCCCAAAATTGGGGTGTGCATTAGATTCACATAATATGATGATCTTAGTGCTGAGCCAAAGCAAAAGGGGAAACTGCCTCAGGAATACCTTGAGCTCCTCTTTGAGAGATGTCACCTCTAATTTGATTGCCATGGGTCAATGCTATGCAATACGGGTATTTGTAGTTTGGTGAGGTATCAGCATTCTTTGGCAGCCCCCATGATCCCAAACTACAGCCCCCATGACCTCATAGCATTAAGTTAGGGCAGTTAAAGTGGATTCATTCTACAGCATAGATGCACCCCAAGGTTTTCTTTTCAGTTGCTGAAAGCTTTGGTGTTCTAACACTTTTGTTTTTAAAGAAGGTATTCTAAGCAGGCAGCCAGTGTTATGCAGACCTTTTTTGGCCACAGAGATATTTGGGACTTCAAACTTCCAAAACCACCAGCTATCACAGTTAATGCAAATCATGAGAAAGATAATCCAAAATACATGGAGAGTTAACAGTTCCCTCTCCTTGCCCCTTCTACACTGTCATATAATCCAGATTATTTGCTTTGAATTGGATTACATGGCAGTGCAGACTCATATAATCCAGTTCAAAGCAGATAATGTGGTTTTTATAAGGCAGTGTAGAAGAGGCCTGAGATTGCTGACTTACCTCCCATTCATGTTGCAAAATGATAGCAATTTAATACCATTTTATTTTTGGAATCATGGGATGTCTATTTGCTGTGATACAAGAACTTGCTAATGGAGAAGGTAAAATATCTCGCAAAGCTACAATTCCATAACATTGAGCCATGGTAGGCAATGTGGTGTCATATAATTCTGTGGTATGGATACAGTTTTAGAAGATAAGCTCTTCAGAATTACAAATTGCCTTGGTAAGCTTTGTAAATGCTTCATAAAGACCATCATGCACACTGATGATGTTGTACAAAAGAAGTAGTATTGCTTATCCATACTATTGACTGTAGCCAGTCCTTGTGCCAATAGAAGACCTAACTTTGAAACTCAGAATTAGCATATTCCTATATCAGATATGAATGGAAACAGGTCATTATGTCTCCCTAATGCTTTTGATCCTACTTTGTATTCCTGAAACTTCACAGAAACCTCAGAGTGTATTCCACCCCCTCTTTTAAAAGAAGACAGATCTTAATTTTATATCAAGGATGGATCAACACTTTAATCTGGGGAGCAGGAGCAGTGGAGCTTAGAAACGCTTTCCTGTTACGCATCCCTTTTGTGCTGGCAATGGGGATTCAGTTCTGAGCCTGCCAAAATTTGCATAGACAGATTAGAATGCCAAGAGTGTCAGGACAAGAGATTACTAAGGCTCTCAGGGTGTGTGATTAAGACACCGGCAGGGGTTTATGATTCAACTCATGCCGTTTAAAGAATTGGAAGCCATTTCCCAGAATATTGATAGGCCATATCTTAATGAAAACAGAAGGCAGTCTTTGATATCTTATATTGGCATCTATAAGGACAAGGTATTTCAGCAGCATCTGAATGGGAGACAGCCAATGATCCTAATTTCTGTCAATAGACAGTAATGCTTCAGACCATCATTGCAGCAAATATAAAAGAAGTGAGCAACTAAAAGGCCACCTTTTAAAAGGAGTGTAGCTAGCTGGTGCAAAATTATAGCCCCCAAAGTTAACTCCAAAGACAAGCTAACTTGGGGGGTAGAACAAGACATTTTGGGGGATGAGATTCTAGGGCAGTGGTTCTCAACCTCAGGGTCCCCAGATGTTTTGGACTTCAACTCCCAGAAATCTTAACAGCTGGTATACTGGCTGGGATTTTTGGGAATTGTACTTTTTTTGCACTTTTCAGCAGCCTTTCATACTATCAACCATATGAAGGAGAGACGTGGAGAATAGGACAATCTCATTCTTTGATATGGATCTGGGCTCATCACATGAGATAAATGACAAGACCATGGCATGACCAGGAGCAGGGGATCTTTAGTTGTGGGAGGTGGCACACCAGTGATAGGGTGCACATGGCCTCTTGTGATAGGAACCATCCCTTTGGGTCCTGTTCTCCTAGTCTCCCTCTCACTAATTCATCATCTAAAGCTTTTTTTAAACCAAACTTTGCTAGAATTGCAAAGCTGCTTTTGCATAAAAAAATTCAGAACAACGGAGTGTGGGAGTTATGCTGCTAATGCTAACCAGAAGTATGACCCTAGGACCACGGACCACTGAAACATTGCAATTAAGTGATTGCTAGAGAGGTGTAATAATAAGGGTCACCATCCCAGTAAGTAGCTGCTACACTGACTCAGCACCAGTTTAACATCTTTATGCAGTGAAAACCCAAAAGTGTAAAACCCAATGGAGATTCACTAGCCCACTAACACATTTATTGGGCCTCTTTACTAATGCTTCATTAAATATTTTCTATGAAAAATATAGTCAGATGGATTTAGGCTAAGAATATAATCATTATCTGCCTCTTTGAAGGAATAAAAAAGAATTCTAGGTAATATGGTAGTTTCTAAACTGCTGATTCGAAGGACATTCTACTGAACTTCATGAAGGTTTTACTTTTGGTAAGAGGCTTGGCTTCCCTGAGCAACTGCTGAGCACTTTCACATTTATCTATTTCCCTGAAATCAAGGAGTGAAAGGATTTCCACTTTTTTCAGGCTAGCAATCAGGAGAGCCAGAGGTGAAACAATTATTTTCTGTATCTTAATTATCCTTTAATTATGGCCCATGTCATTAGTTCAGGGAGAGCTGCTGGCCATGTTATTATTTCAGCAACAGTGTCAAAGTCAAAGAAAAGCTGTTTCCTTGCAAATCCTTCATCCGTAGTCCTGTTGTGAACCCGGGAAGCATCTTTAATCAATTGATTTGTGCATGAGAGGACAGGAGAGATTGTCCTTCCCTCAAGGGGCCCTCCTAGCATAGCAGATGAGTGTGGGGAAGGGGGCTGGAAAGAGAGAATAATTCAAAACAAACTGAACCCAGAGATTCAGGAGCCTTCTGGGCTTCCATGTATTTTTAAAAACAGCAGCTGCTTCCTCTTTGTCCTCCCCTGTCTGCAAAAATGTTTCTACACCCAGTATTGAGTTTTAAAGAAGGCATGGCCATTTCAACTTAAAAATGTATTTCAACACAACCTGCTCCAGTCAGAAAATACACAGAAGCCGGGCAGTGCTGCTTAAAAAAAACCAGCAAAATGCAGATAGAGATGAATTGCTGTTTACTGATAGCATGTATCTATGTACAAAGAGAGCTACTAGTACAAACATGCTTTTACTGGAAAAGTGCAAGTGAAATAAACTATGAGTTGTGTCCAGATATACGTACAATGAATCCATTGAAATCCATGAGACAGAACTATAACTCACATCAAGGCCTTTAACCGAAATACAGTGTGTTACTCCAAGTATGTCTAACTCTGAATCTATACCTGTATATGTTAGGCATGTTTGAGTCAGCCTGGTTTAGTGGTTTGTGCATTGAATGATGCATCTGGAGAGCTGGGTTCAATTTCTCACTTGGCCATTGGAAACCCACTGGGAGACCTTGAGTGAGTCCCACATTTTCACCCACAAAAAACATTGTGATAGGATCACCATAAATTGAAATTGAATACACACCACAACCACAACCACATCATCAACAACTACAACAATGGCCAGTAGCCATACTGGCGCATGAATTCTGGGAGTTTTCATCCCAACTGTAAATTTTCAAGGAGCTAATTAATATAGAACCAAATCAAAAAACAGAGCAAATTCTGAGAGAGAATATAGGGCTCTGACTCTAAAATCTTCAGTTTTTTAATTCTGTAAGATTTTAATAATCTTTTCCTATTGAAGAAGCCACTGAAACTTCACAAAGTTACATTGTCTGCATTTTGGTTAGCCAAGAAAGATAGTACTTTTTGTGAAATTTGTTTTATTTTGCTGTATGGCAAACATGAGTACTCCTAGATATGTTTCATGATTCTTGTAGTTTCTCACATAGCCTATAAAATGCTACTCTGCGAAGTCTCTTCTATATTAGCTTTACTTGAAATAGTCTTGCTTTTGTACACCTATTACACAGTGATATAAATTAAAGGATCTATGGACTGTAGTGGACCACAGGTGAAACAGAAGTCATACAGAGGCTGGTCTAGTCTGCATCAGAAGTATAGAGTCCAAGTAAAGAGAAATAATAATAGCACTTTCTTCTATTTTGGTTTTACTTTACCTCTAATACTGTGAACAGACAGGACATTTCACTTCAAGAAAGATATCATTAAGCTTACAGATCTAGTAAGTTGGACCAGAACCATTTAGAGCTTTATAGGTCAAGACCAGCACTTTAAATTGAGCTCAGTGATATATTGGTAGCCAGTGGAGTTGACGCAACAGAGGAGTGTGATACTGTAGGCTATATTTAAGAGGAAGGAACTCACAGAACCATTCCTGAATATTCCTTGGCTAAGAAAATCTTACAAAATTCCTGGGGTTGTGATAAGTTGACAGGCAACTTGAAAGCACATACATACAAGCACCTAGAACCTATGGATTCTACCCCAATAAGCAATACATACTGGCTGAAACTGATATTCTCAAGATATGGACTCAAAGGAGCCCTGGTGGCGCAACAGTTTAAATCATGGAGCTGCTGAACTTGCTGACCAGAAGGTTAGCAGTTCAAATCCGCAGGATGGGGTAAGCTCCCAGCTTCTGCCAACCTAGCAATTCAAAAATATGAAATGTGAGTAGATCAATAGATACCTCCATGCAGTCATGCTGGTCACATGACCTAGGAGGTGTCTACAGACAACAAAGGCTATTCAGCTTAGAAATGGGGATGAGCAACATCCCCCAGAGCTGTTGCTTAGAGCCAGAGATGAGCACCACCCCTAGAGCTGGAAGTGGAAGCCTTTACCTTTATCTGTGTTATGGTTGTTTCTAGACATTGAATGTTTGATTTTGTGTTTGTGTATGCTGGAAATCTGCCCTGAGTTCCCTCGGGGAGATAGGATGAAATACAAATAAAGTATTATTACTACTACTATTACTACTACTACTATTATTATTAAAGGAATCAAAAGGTTTCATAGCTGGACTGGAACTTTGAGAAGATTGTTTAATAGGAACAATCTTCTCAAAGAAGATTCTCTATACACACATACATACCCTTGGGCTTGTGCTTTTATATGCAGTTAAAGAAGAGCTTTGTTATGCTGTCTGTTGTGACCCACAGCTAAACCTCTCAGTTTTCTCTTCTTGCTCATAGTAATGCTCCATCCCTTTTTGTACAACTTTGGTCCCCTCTTCAATGCAAATCTTATCTTTACAGTAAACCCTTCTTCTGCTATCTTATTCTTCTTTAGCAGATGTTTTGAATTTCCATCTATAAACTTTGGCTGTGTTTGTCAGTCAGATCCTTAAGCAGATATAGATTTTACATGTAAATCTTTTACCTTCATACCACACACACACACAATACCCAAGCACACAACAAAGCTCTGAGACAACATGAAGAAAATTCAGGAAAACTCTTGCTTTGTAAGAAAGCTTGGCTGAATATCCAAGTTGTCCGTGTGTTTAAATATAGTCAGTCTCCGGCTTTTCATTTGAGAGTTTAGAGAATGGAGCCCATTGTTGAAAAACAAAGAAAGATAACCAGTGTCAGAAAAGTTGTGGAGCGAGCCAACACAGCAGTGGGATTTCCCTCCCTCTCGTAATCCACTCCATTTGTACTTAAACCACCACCCCAGACAGGTGGAAATTTGAGGACCATTGAGCACTCCAAATTCTCCCAATGCATCACAATTACCCAAACACCTGTGCTAAATAACTTTGCACTGAGTTTCTGTGATCATTCACAGAGCACTCAATAGCCCTTGAAATTTCTCATTTTAAACTTCAGGCAGGCTTTCAGAGTGCACCCATATACATGGACCGATGTATGAGATTATTTTGGCTCCTTCCCTTTTCCTGGTCCAAAGGCCAGAAAACCCTTACAAATCCATTTCATTTCACATCTTTCTCTTTTTCGCTGTTTATGAACTCCAGACTGTCTTTCAAGGCCTCTGAGGTTGAAGCTGAATAAAACTTCCTTGGCTCTAAAATTTCTCCAGTCTTCATTAAGCTTTGGCCAGTCCTACCATTAGGCAGAGTGAGGTGATCTCTCCTGGGATAAAATAGTGGAAAAGGCAGAAGCAACTGTGAGGTGTTGGAGGAAAGAGAAGCATGTGCCACAAAACCTATGGTGCCTCTCCCTCTGAAAGAGCAGAGTGCTTGGTGGATGGTCAGGACAGAGACAAACATCTGCATCAAAACAGCCTTAGTGATTCTTGCTCCATCCTCAGCCTGGGTTTAAAACATGGGCTCAGGGTCATTCCTAGAAGAAGCACTGGACACCATGTAGAAGACATCTCCCACCTTGGGTTTTTGTGAGTTTGGCCAATGGTTTCTCCAAAATTTCCAGCATACCCCTCCATTTGATGTATTCCATTCAGACTGATTTAATTTTTTTTAACCTCTGGGCTGTTATTTACTCATGCTAGCTACATGTATTGTTTTGTTTTTATGATTGTATTCTTTGGGCATTGAATTTTGCCAATTTTTGTAAGCTGCCCTGAGTTCCCTCGAGTGAGAAGGGCGGGGTATAAATGTTGTAAAAAATAATAATAAATTATTAGCTGGGTTACTTATGACAGCGAGTGCCACCTTTATAATACTAGAGCTAGTCTCCTGCCCCCACTTGTGGAGGAAGACATTGCCTTTTTCCCAGTGCTGATGTTGGATTCATCTTTTTATCCATTTGGCTTCTATGTATGAAACTAGCACCTGGATGCCCATCTTAATCCCTTGCATCAAGCAACAAACCATTGTAGGCTAGCCCTTGCATTCCCTGAGCAGTTCACCTTACTTATCCATTTCCAAATGAGTACTTCAAAAATGGTGTGCTGAGGGGTACCAAAAGCTTGACCTTGCATGTAGCAGAGTAGCATGAACTGTTTGGTGGAACTGAGTAGTTCACTCAGGTTGTTTTTTCCAATGTCCAGTACAGAGAAAAATGAAACTCTGCACCACACTGCACTGCTACCTGAAACTTGCCAGACACTTTGGGTGGCCTCTTTTCTTCCTAAAGGATAGATGCTTCTAGGAAACTCTAAACTGAACCCTGGTGATTTTGATGTGTGAACAGCTAGATCAGGCTGGATCTGGGGTGATCTGGTATTCGCACATCAAAATTATCCATTGCTGTTTCACCAGTCAGAAGCAGATCCCTGACACAGGTTTGCAGGTGATGTTGCTTATGGTGATTACATAACGGAGCACCCTGTTCTGACCTCACCAGAAGTGACATCACTAGCAAGGCTCTGCTGGGGGGCTGCTTTGGGCTGGTGAAAAAGTGGTGATGCCTCTGGGGAACAGGGCAATGGTGTCAATGCGCAGTTGCCCTGGCCAGCCATGTGGACTGCAAAATAACTCCAGGGTACTTCCTCACCAATGTGTAGACTTCTTGTGATGTATCCAGGCCAGCTTTGGGGAAGACTAATCCAGATTATGTTGCCTGGTCAATTTAGTCAATGACAAGAAAAAGTGAAAATATTTATATCCCCAGTCAGAAGGCATTTTCAAATGATGTGGGCATGTTTCAATACCTCCATGGAGAATATGATGAGATCAGAACATATTAGCATTAGCTTTCAAGGGATGGAGAGAGCCAACAGCACCTTTCAGTGAGTGAGTGTTGACCTAAAGCAGCATTTCTCAAACTGGGGGTCGGGACCCCTGAGGAGGGGTCATGAGGGGGGTTCAGAGGGGTTGCCAAAGACCAGTATTTTCTATTGGTCATAAGGGTTCTGGGGGGGGGGGAGTTTGGCCCAATTTGATCGTTGGGGGGGGGGGTTCAAGAGACTCTTTGATTGTAGGTGAATGGTAAATCCCAGCAACTACAACTCCCAAATGTCAAGGTCTATTTTCCCCCAAACTCCATCAGTGTTCAAATTTGGGCATATTGAATATTTGTGGCAAGTTTGGTCCAGATCCATCATTGCTTGACTCCACAGTGCTCTCTGGATGTAGGTGAACTACAACTCCCAAACTCAAAGTCAATGCCCAACAAACCCTTCCTGTTAGTCATGGGAGTTCTGTGTGCCAAGTTTGGTTCAATTGGTGGAGTTCAGAATGCTCTTTGATTGTAGGTGAACTATAAATCCCAGCAACTACAACCCCCAAATGACAAAATCATTCCACCACCAACCCCACCAGTATTAAAATTTGGGCGCAACAAGTATTTGTGTCACATTTGGTCCAATGAATGCAAATTCATCCTGCAAATCAGATGCTTACATTACGATTCATAACAGTAACAAATGACAGTTATGAAGTAGCAACGAAAATAATTTTATAGTTGGGGGTCGCGGAATTGTATTAAGGGGTTGTGGCAATAGGAAGGTTGAGAACCACTGACCTAAAGTATACACACCAGAACACAAGTTATCTGAACTATGCAATCAAAAATTTTTATTTGGCTTCCAGTGAGTTTAAACATCCATCTATTTAACTATGCCCACATTTTCTAGCCCAAGGTCTTTTGATTCCCACTGAGATATTGCATTTCGAAGAACAGTCTTGTCAAAGGACAAAAAAATTGACCAGTGGTTAACCACAAGGGGGGTGCTATTAATTTGAGTAGCTGCTGTGTAAACCTTTTAAGAGTGAGGAAAAAATTCTCTTTCTCACCCTTCCTCTCTCTCTTTTTCTTTGCTTTGTGATTTTAGTGCAATTGATTGCAAGTACTCAAGAAAGTAGTATGAGAACCTGTTATAATGACTCACTGGGAACAATCAATGTAATAATAGACTGTTGGTTTACTTCCTTAGTCGTCCCCATCCCCCCATCCCCCCAACAAAGTCCTTTTTTGTTTGATCTTCAATGTTGGTGCCTTTATGCATAGTTATGTAAACAGAGATGCCTGGTTTTCATCTGGAGAAAGCAATTATAGTTTTAAATTCTACAAAATAGTGGAAGAAACTCCAAGGGATTTCATTCACCTTTGATGATGGTGCAAACTGATCCCATGGTTTAATAACAACCTATTGGCCAACCTATTGGGAGGGAATATACATGTTTGCACACTCCCACTCACAAGCTGAGAGGCTCATCTGTCACGGATCCTGCCCAAATGATTCTTCCAGGCCAGGTGCATGTTGTTCAGCTGTTTGCCAAAGCAGTTCAACAAGAAGGTTTTGGCAAGGTTAATCACGGCTCCCAGTTTGCAAATGTTTAGACAAGACCAGTTGCTGTCATTTGAGATGATGATGACGCTTATAATTATGTTGCCCTGACCTCTACCTTGTTACTATCTGGCCGTTGCCTCGTACAATAGCATTTCCTATGCCTTGGGAGATTATCTATACCACAATTAGGCATCAGAGCAACTGGACTGCTTTCTTCCTTAGACCTCTGTTGCATTGTTTGGAAGCCTATAAACCTTTTGTAAATCTGCATTTTTAGACCAAACGGAGAGCCAAATTTGACTGCTGTCCTTATACAATAAAACAGCATGCTGAATTTCCCATTTCTAATTGAACAGCTGAAAGCCCCAGCGGACATTAGGGACTTGTTTATGGATCACTCATCAGATCAGGAACTGGAAGGCACGGCAGGGAGCTAGTAAAGAAGGAAAAGCCATTTAAAATGCATTGTAAATACTCAGTTGCTGAAATAATAAACAAAACCTTATGAGCTGTGGTTGCTTTACAAAGTAAATACAGCTCACCTGCTTCACCTCTTATTTCTCCTCAATTACAAAGAAAGATGAGATAGAGAAAGAAGCATTTATTTTCAGGATTATTCCAATAATTCCAATGTACGTCAGCACTCGGCCTCCCACAGTGGCCAACACAAACTATGCATTTCTGATAATGAATGGAATTCACTTGGAGATCTATGCAACTAAGGGTGCACAATAAACTCTAGAATTAATGTCATTGTAAGTGTGGCTCTACACAGACACTATGATATAGTTTGAAGTTGGCTAGAGGTTGGGATGTACACCCCAAAGGATTCTGCAGCACTCATTAAACCAGCACATTTTAAAAACTCGCCAGAATATCTGGAATAAGCCAAAATATCTACTGCAGACAATCGGAATATATCCCATGTAGTGCTTGAATCCAACCGACTGAGTAAGAAAAAACATTCCTGGTTTTGATTCAATTCTGATCTGCAATCAGCAGATACTGTGGCCAACATTGCAGCCTTGAACTCTGAACAAAGGATGCCCCCAGGCAGGAAGAAGCCAGGAGGCAAAGCTATTCAATGCTAATTAAGGTGATTAACTACAACATTCACACTGGCCTCCAACTAACAAAGAGTTCTTCTCTCACTTTGGACTTTCGACATATATATATATATATATATATATATATATATATATATATATACATACACACACACACACACACACACACACACATACCTTCCTTGCTTAGTTTCTCCATACCTCACAACCTCTGAGGGTGCCCGCCATAGATGTGGGCGAAACGTCAGGAGAGAATACTTCTAGAACATGGCCATACAGCCCAGAAAACATACAACAACCCTGTGATCCCGGCCATGAAAGCCTTCAACAACACATTGAAGGCTAAATGCTTTGTAAAACTACAACTTCCAAGATTCCATAACCTTGAGCCATGTCAGTTGAAGTGGAATCAAGCTGTATTAGATGCACCCGAAATCGTTGTGAATTCCAGCTAATATAAGAAATGCATAGTTTGCATTGAGCATTGTAATTGGTTGAATGCTGACATACATTGGAATTACCGTGAAAACAAATGCTTCTTTTAAAATGTATCTCTTTCATTCACTTTCTCTGTAATTGAGGAGAAATAAGGGTTAAATCAAGTGAGCCATGTTCAAGTAGTATCGAACGATTAATTCTATGCTGTAGATGCACCATTAGACTATGATATATATGTGTGCATCACCTTTTGATCATGTTCAGGTAGTAAGATTCTGCTGCCTCCTCTCTTCCTCCTTCAACTGAATTAATTGAGTAAGAACTACTTTTGCACTTTGAATTCAAGCAGATGGGAGAACTGTGAGGATGAGACAGAAACTAGGACATTTTAAAAATAGATAAAAAGGGGAATTACAGAGGATTAATTGAGACCCTCCCTGCCAAGTCAGAATAGTTGGAGAGTATGTTATTTTTATTGTAAAAGCAGAAGAATGTGCCATAATGAAACCATACAAGATGGTCTCATGTACAGGCAATCCCCAAGTTTTGAACAAGATAGGTTCTGCAGGTTTGTTCTTAAGCTGAATTAGTTTGTAAGTCAGAATAGGCATACAGTAGAGTATCACTTATCCAAGCTAAACAGGCCGGCAGAAGCTTGGATAAGCGAATATCTTGGATAGTAAGGAGGGATTAAGGAAAAGCCTATTAAACATCAAATTAGGTTATGATTTTACAAATTAAACACTAAAGCATCATGTTTTACAACAAATTTGACAGAAAAAGCAGTTCAATACGCATTAATGTTATGTTGTAACTACTGTATTTACAAATTTAGCACCAAAATATCATGATATATTGAAAACATTGACTACAAAAATGGCTTGGATAATCCAGAGGCTTGGATAAGCGAGGCTTGGATAAGTGAGACTCTACTGTATTTTAAAGTATAACACCAGATATGCCATCCATATATATGTGTTCAGAAAATTTCACCTTTCTGTCCCTGTGATAATTGAATTTTGAAACAAGGATTGGTGATAAAGCTTCAATGGAGACACCTTTTTTGCCATGACAACTCTTTCAGGAGTGAATTTCCCTTCCTAGGGATAGGGATAGATTTCTCTCTCTTCCTATTGTTGCATCCCTGTTTGTGAGTCATTTGTAAGTTGGATATTTCTAATTCGGGGACTGCCTGCATAGTCCTTTTTGTTTGTAGAGATTGAAGAATAATCTCCTAGTCCACAGTTATTATTTTATTGTGAGTGGTAAGTCACTTTGTTGATAACCATGCTCCACAGGACATATGCTCGAGAAAGTTTGCTTAGCTATCTCAATGTTTTCTTTACACACAGAGAAAAAAAGGTGATAATTATGAAAAAGAAGTTTAATTATCTGTTCACTGTCAAAGGGTTTTATTGTTTCTGAAATTTCATTATTTCTGCAATTATTTCTGCTGTGCCGGCCTAAGAATCCTTGAATGCTGCTCCCTTCTTCAGCTATTTTCTCTGCTTTAAATTATGTTGTTATTGTTTTTTAGAAATAGTATTTCCATATGTTGCTCTTTGGAACAGAAAAACCCTTATGAAAAGAAGGAATAATTATTGCACAATGGAAATGTGTTTATTTTTCTGTACTTCAGGTGCAACATCTGAAGATGAGGTCCATGGTATAACCTTCTCAGTATAATGCAGTTCATGCCCAGAGGGAAATGTGGACAACTGTGTTTGCTGTCCCACCAGGGTGCTGCACTCATAGACCTGGTTCCATATTTCTCCAGATTAGCTGGGCATAATATATTTTGTTGTCATGCAGAACTGGTGTTTTCGGGGAGTTGGAAATAGCAACTTCTATGTTTTTACGCCTCGCCAGACACAGTGACCTGATGCGCTTTGCTGAAGCTAATGAGTCCCCAGAGAGAATGCTGCACCATTGGAAAACAGTAGGCCAGCCAGCCTTCTGGAAGACTTGGGCAGGTCAGTTCAGGACAACATGGCTTGTAATGAACTGCACGTTCCCAGATGGTTCATGGGGACATCATCAGTCAGGACCTTGGTACAACCTTCTCCCCCTACACTCCTTCAGTGTGCAATCAGGTTCCTGAAATAAAGTGCTTTGGGAAGACTTACAAGCATCAGCCAAAGAAGTGGAAAGACCTAATTGTGCCATCTGAAATGCTTCAAGAGACAAAATTGATATGGATGTTGTTCCTTCAGTACCTGACCATACTGCAAAACTGTGAGTGCTCATTTGCATTACTGTTCTAATTAATTTATTTTTAATGCAAACAGGAATGACCCATTCCAGCCCTCTACCTATCCTACCAGGTATCTTTTATTTTAATTTGATAAGACAACCTACCTTCTGTCCTTGATCCCTGGTTTCAAATGATGTAAAACATAAGGCTAAAGTAGGTGATATGTAGACTTCCAGTGCCTGTTCCATTGCCCCTAGCCAGAATAGCTCCTTGTGAGGAACAATAGAAGATAGAGGTCAGCATCCTGTGGAGAATGATATATACCCCACTTTTAATATATGGAATGATTTGTTTTCAGTGTTTATGCTCCCATGTTTCTAAGGAAAATTCCTGAGTGTTCCACTCCAACTTTCCTCATTAGATAAAGGAAACTTTGCATCATTTTATTGAAATCTCCTCCACAATCAGAGGGAGTACTATTTCCACAATGTCTTGGAATGAAGTGAGATCTAGCGGCTGGGCCACTATACTTGAACTTTGCAGCCTATCTATTTGAAAATAGGTTTTTCATTCTGTGTAACAACTTTGAATGTAAAGCAGTGAGATAAACTGGTATTTATTTGCAAGATCCTTGTGAAGTGCTCTTGTTGACAATTTCATTTAAATTCCCTGTGTCCGGCCAGCCTCATAATTGTATCATGGAGAAAGATCAACTCCACAAGGACTCTTGGTGAGATGGTCTGATTTTCCTTCATTAAAATGTACGCTCACTTCCCTTCTCAGTAGACCACCTTCAATAATTAAATTTCCTTGTAGATTGTGTGTGTTTATTGCCAAGGGTTCCTGCATTTCAGCTTATGGGCATGCACTTTTGCAAGTCTATCACTGTGGTCAACATTATGATTCATTTAACAGGAAAACCTACTTTAGAGAAACTGTAATCTCTCTTCCCTTTCTGTCCCCTAACCCTAGGCCTGTGCAACAGCCAGATTGGCATTTATAGCTGAGATAATAAGACCAGAAACTCAAGTAGTGACATCTGGGTACAGAGCATGCAATTAAAGTAAGGGATGCGCCATTCTAGAGATGGCATGGAGAAATTCAGCACATAAGGAGGGAAAGAAGTCTGTTATCAATCGGGGAACAGCTTGAGGGGTGGAGACTTGAGAGAGAGGAGAGAGAAAAGAACACAATGTGCACATTTTAATAAGAAAAAAGCAACAACTGCAAGCCACTTTGCTGTAGTTTTTCAGACAGCAAACAAACTTGATAAAATCTTCAGACCTTCCAGAAAATATTTCTATTTAGCCTCCTTATCTGAAGTTCATAAAGTTTATTGGAATCAACCAGATTCTATAGGTGATGTTTTATTTTGACCAAAGAGACCTGCCTATGATGTCTTTGGATGTCATCAGAAGGGCAGTAGGGAAGCAAGGGAAAGCGGAGGGGGGGGGGGAGCATTGGGAAGTGTGGGCAAAACATCTTACCCAGTTTTCTCCTGACAGGGTCTGTCTTTGGGGATGGCCAGCTATTCCACGACCTTTCCCCATCTTTTTTTGCTTTCCCTTGCCCCCTCCCCCCTTTCTGGAAGCAGGAATCAGGCAAACACCTAACTCCTGAGAAAGGAGTTGTCTTTCCCCTCTAGCATGTTGGCAAGATGAAGTCCCACAGACGGCCACAGGAAATTGAATTGTCATGAGATGGCCCCCATTGGACTCCAGTTCACCGTCATGTGAAAACAAAGAGAACAAAGGGAAAACATTCATGTGACGAGGTCCTTTGTCTTTGTTTAAACTGGAAACTTGTGTCTCATCAACACAGGAACTATAATGTAGCTAGAAGTTGGCTCTAGGTCAGGATGTTGACAAAGCATTCATCCCAATGCAACCTCCAATCCACATCCAGAAACTGCATGTTAAAAAAATTCATTGGAAATTCTAGATTACACCATAAACCTACTAAAGGTGCCAAAGGTGTCAATTTCAGTGGGTCTGAAAAGCCAAATTGGATTTCTGCCTTTTTCCAAGGAGGCACTGATCACCACTTTGCCAGTCCCCCTCTGGCCTGTTTGATCATCCAAGAAGGACAAGGATCTAGAATACATGTGATATATCTCATCTCTCCAAGGATCCTGTCCACATTCTCAGGTTGCACAAATGGAAAGGTATCCATCAACGCTGCACAAGAAAGAACCAGAGTTACATTCATTGGAACTGTATCAATAACAGCATCAAAATCAGAATGGATTTATCTGCAAAGTGCCATGCAAATTATTCACAGCAGGTCGTTGAATGGTCAGAATATTCTCCTTGAGGATCAGTATGTAATAGCTCTCTGACCACTTGAAACAGCTCAGCTGGACAGCCCCTTGCAGATGTAATGCGGCAGCAATAAACGATTTCTCTGCTTTCAAATACACTCTAGCCTGTGCTCGGTCAGATTCACTTTGAGTTCTCCACCAATGTTGCTCTGTCTCACTTGCTTCATCACCGCTAACTCCTTGGAGCAATTGTGTCCACTGCCCTGGCCATTTCCCCATTCCAGAGGTCAACCAGAGCTTCAACAGAACCACCTTCTGAGGTGACATGAAAATCCCCAAAAGCTGTCAGGAATCCATCCGGATCCATAAGCTTCCTGAGATGTACCATCTTAATCAGTCCCCCACCCCCGTGGAGGTTTGGAGTCCCAATGAGTATAAACCTGAGCAGGTAGTGATCGGTGCATGACAACAGAACTGTGAAAAGTTCTTCCACACCACAATCACCATTATCCCAGCAGCATGGGTAGGACCAGACAGCACTTGGGACAGACCATGAAGTCCTGATCTACTCCCAACAGGACAGTCTCAGCATGGATGTTGAAGTCTCTCAGCACTATTAGCCACCGAAACTACAATACCAATATCTTTATTATGATATATCAGACAGATGAAACAATTTCCAATGAGGAGATACATATAAAGGGTGCAGTAAGAAAACCACAGATAGGTTGTTTTGAAGAGTTCTCCCCTCAACCAGTCCCATATCTGTCACCAAACCTCATTCTCTAATATGCAATTATTAATTTTCAATACAAATAATGGATCTTATCATAAAGAGAAATAACTCATCTCTGACACTCTTTGCATACAAGTCCCTATGGGTATGATCACATGATACACTCCCCATTTAATCTGCAACCCATAGGAACTCATTTGCGAAGGGTATGAATACAATATTCTTTAAAGATTTTTATTGGGTTTTATATTCATAAATCATAACAGTAGTACTTCCCTTTTTTAACATTTTTAACATTTTAACAGTTTTTTAATTCAGAACATTCCCACCATATATGTTAATAGGTACCTTTCTCTTTATTACAATGCCAACACTTCAAATTCTTCTCTTTTATCATGTAAGCCAGTTGTTCAGGAGTTCTATACCATCTTAATACCATCTTTTTTTCTAATTCATTATATTTTTCTGTTTTTATTTTATTCATATTCCTAATTATTTCCTCTACATCTTGTATGCTTAATGATTTAACCCCATTCCATATTGCTCGGATCATAAATTCCTTATCTTCTACCATTAAATTGTATATTTTTGCCACTGTTCCTTTACTTGTTTTTTCTCTTGCATTTAGCAATTTATCTACCTTCAATTTTTCAGTGGGCTGTGCACCCTCTTTTTTATCTTTTTCCCAGATCCCTCTTAATTTTAACCAATTTTCTTTCTCCCCTTTTTCCAAAGGATCTAGCCAGTTAATTATCTCCCCATCTTGTTTCCACATATCTTTTAACCTCCTTAATCATTTTTCTTCTAAGGTATTTGCCAACCTTTCAGGGAGTCCCATACTCTTAACTGGGGTCTTTCCTGACATTTTATATGCCCATAATTTTTGCCATTTTTGCCAGCATTAATACGCAATCTTTCTTGGACCTGTTAGTTTGTCTTTTATTTCTTTAATATCTCTAGTGTATAGCCCATATTTTCCCCATACTTCATTTATTTCATTCTCTACTTTTATCCATTTATCTTTTCCCTTTAAACTTATTTCTCGTGAAGATCTTAGTTAAAAGGCCTCATAATAATAATATAGATATGGAAACCCCCATCCAAGTATTCTCCTTGGGGTATATTTAATCTTTTTCATTATTCTGTTTCTCTTTTCTCCATATAGCCATTCTCTCAAAGTGTTATCCAATTCCTTTAATTGTCTATATTCTATTTTTATTGATAGGGTTTGGAAAAGATAGAGCAATTTGGGGATTATGCACATTTTCAGTGCTTGTATTTTTCGTGGGATACTTAACTGCTTATTTCCCCAGGCTTTTATTTTTTTCCTGAATTTTTTCCATGTTGCCCCATAATTGGCTGCTTTTAACTTAGTTATTTCTTTTGTAATGGTTATGCCTAAATATTTTATTTTATTTCTTATTTTTATGTCTCTCATTTTTGACCGCAGCTCCTTCTGCTCCTTTCCCCCCATATTGTACACCAGCATTTCTGATTTGCTCATATTCACTTTCAATCCTGAATATTTTTCAAAATCTTTTAAAATTATTTGTATTTCACTTATTGCTTCTGCTGGGTTTTCCATTATTAGTAAAATGTAATCAGTATAAAAAATTTATTTTCACCTCTTCATTCCTAATCTGATATCTCTTTATCCTGCCATTGTTTCTTATTCTGTCTGCTACAGGTTCCATTGCTAACGCAAATAGTAGCGGCAACAGAGGACAGCCTTGTTTTACTCCTCTTTCTATTTTAAAGTATTTTGTTAATCCTTCATTTACTCTTATTCTTGCTCTTGTATTACTGTATAATTCTTTTATTATTTTAATAAATGAAGTTTCAAATCCGTAGTTGCCCATTAGTTGCAACAGATAATCATGATTTAATGAAGCAAAAGCTTTATAGATGTCTAATTTTAAGAGTCTCCTGCCAACCTAGCAGTTCGAAAACATGCAAATGTGAGTAGAACAATAGGTACCGCTCCGGTGGGAAGGTAACGGCACTCCATGCAGTCATGCCGGCCACATGACCTTGGAGATGTCTATAGACAATGCCAGCTCTTCGGCTTAGAAATAGAGATGAGTACCAACCCCCAGAGTCGGTCACGACTGGACTTAACGTCAGGGGAAAACCTTTACCTTTACCTAATTTTAAGAGTGCAAATTTTCTTTTTTTGTTATGATTGAGAATGTCCAATACATTTCTTATAGGATGCATGATATTCCTACCTTTTATAAAACCATATT
Source organism: Anolis carolinensis (assembly GCF_035594765.1). Lineage (NCBI taxonomy): Eukaryota > Metazoa > Chordata > Lepidosauria > Squamata > Anolidae > Anolis > Anolis carolinensis. Next base: position 36,726,638 of record NC_085842.1, on the reverse strand, counting down.
GATCATCCTTTACTATTTGAGCTTTAATCTCTTCTATTCTATTTACTAATTTTTTGTGAATATTTTATAATCCTGATTTAGGAGGCTAATGGGCTTGTATGAATTGGGATCTTCTGGATCTTTCCCGCTCTTTCTCACTGTTATTATCTCTAATTCTCTCCATGAGTCAGGGGTTTTCCCTCATTATACTATTAAGAAAAATCTTCAATTCTGGAATTATTATTTCTTTCATTTCTTTGTAAAATTCTGCAAAGTATCCATCCCCTCCCTGAGATTTTGCATCTCAGTGTGTCAATAACCTGATCAATTTCTTGATACGTTATTTCTGTTCCTAGTTTCCTATTGTCTTCTCTATCTATGATCTTCTGTATAATTTCATCAAATCCTCCTCCATGCGTTTGTTTTTTATACAATTCCTGATAAAAGTCTACAAAGATCTCACTTATTTCCTTAGTCGAGTTTACTTTTTTATTGTATTTATTTTTTAACTGGTTTACTCTTCCTTTCTCTTTCATGTTCTTCAAATAATTAGTTTGTTGTATTTGTATTTTGTCTTTGAAAATTATTTTTAATAAATACCTTATTTTTCCATGTCCAAATTATCCATTTCTTCTAATTGTTTCTTTAAATTTTCCAACTTTGCTTTCGCCTGCACTTGGTATTTACTTTGTAATAGTTTTTGTGTTTCTTCTATTTCTCTATACACTCTTTCCCTTTCTCTGTCTTGCTGTTTCTTTACTGCCACTTCTTTTGCTATACAATAACCCCCTAATTACTGCTTTTGCTGTATCCCAGACTGTTTCTATACTTGCTGCTGCTCAGTCGCATAGTCTTTTCCGACTCTTCGTGATCTCATGGACCAGTCCATGCCAGAGCTCCCTGTCGGCCGTCGCCGCCCCCGCTTCCTTCAAAGTCAGGACAGTCACTTCAAGGATACCATCCATCCATCTCGCCCTTGGTAGGCCTCTCTTCCTTTTTTCTTCCATTTTCCCAGCATCACGATCTTTTCCAAGCTTTCCTGTCTTCTCATGACGTGGCCAAAATACTTCATCTTTGCCTCTAATATCCTTCCCTCCAGTGAGCAGCCGGGCATTATTTCCTGGAGGATGGACTGGTTGGATCTTCTTGCAGTCCAAGGCACTCTCAGGATTTTCCTCCTTATCTTCCTTCGCTCAGCCTTCCTTATGGTCCAGTTCTCGCAACCATAGGTTACTATGGGGAATAATATTGCTTTGACTATGAGGACCTTCGTTGCCAGTGTGATATCTCTGCTCTTCACTACATCTGCAGTGATCTTCGCGCCTAGAAATATAAAGTCTGTCACTGCCTCCACGTTTTCTCCTTCTATTTGCCAGTTTCTATACTTGCTGAACCCCTATTCTCTTTAAAGTATTTTTTTATTTCTTCTGATAGTTCATTCTCAAGTTCTTCTGTCTTGATTATAAATTTTTTTATACCTCCAAGTTTTTATTACCTCTATTTCATCAGGCTCCTCTATCTTCAACTCCACTATAATATGTGTATGATCTGAAATCCAGATCACTTGCATCTCCATATTTAAAATTCTAGACCTATTTTTGTTTTTTATTAATATATAATTATCCATGAAAAGTATTTATGACTTTGTGAGAAGTATGTCGGCTTTTGATTTGTAGAATTTGCTTCAAATATGTCCTCCAATTTCCATTTTTAAAAGGTTTTTATTTTTTTATGGTCCATATTAAAGTCCCCTCCAACTATTAGCTCCCCTTGGTAAATTTCTTGTACTTTCCTAAACCACTTTCTAAAATATTTCTTTTGTCCTTTATTGGGGCCATATACATTTCCTATTGTATGCCTTCGCCAGCACTTTAACGGGACAATAGTTCTGGGATCTACCTCACCTTGATTGAATCTGACACTAATTGCACTTTTTTGGCCCAGTATTTTTTTAGAGCCGACCCAGGATTTTATCATAGTATATTTACTGTATCTTGACCTATGACTTGTTTTATTGTTGATTGATTGTTTTCTTGTTATGTTTTTATATTGTTTGTGACCTGGGCTTGGCCCCATGTAAGCTGCCCTAAGTCCCTTCGGGGAGATGGGGCGGGGTATAAAAATAAAATTATTATTATTATATTGTATGACACAGCAAACAAGATAGACATGCTGGATTTCGTATCACAAAATCACAAGTCGAACACTTCCCAAGTGTCTAGGACTGTGTGATGTATTTTCGGATGATGCGTGCAGATCCCAGCAGGGTGGCCTTTTGCAGTTGGCAGATCGTGATTTTGTCAATGTCTATTGTTTCCAAATGCCGGCTGAGATCTTTTGGCATGGCACCCAGTGTGCCCATCACCACCGGGACCACCTGCACTGGTTTCTGCGAGAGTCTTTGCAGTTCAATCTTGAGGTCTGGTGCTGAGTTTTTCCTGTTGTTTTTCATCTATGCGACTGTCACCTGGGATGGTGACATCAATGATCCAAACCTTGTTCTTTTCCACAACTGTGATGTCTGGTGTGTTGTGTTCCAGAACTTTGTCAGTCTGGATTCGGAAGTCCCACAGTATCTTTGCGTGCTCATTTTCCAATACTTTTGCAGGTTTGTGATCCCACCAATTCTTTGCTGCTGGGAGGTGGTACTTGAGGCATAAGTTCCAATGGATCATTTGGGCTACATGGTTGTGCCTCTGTTTGTAGTCTGTCTGTGCGATTTTCTTACAGCAGCTGAGGATATGATCAATGGTTTCGTCAGCTTCCTTGCACAGTCTGCATTTTGGGTCATCATCTGATTTTTCGATCTTGGCCTTAATTGCATTTGTTCTGATGGCTTGCTCCTGGGCTGCAAGGATCAGGCCTTCTGTCTCCTTCTTCAGGGTCCCATTCGTGAGCCAGAGCCAGGTCTTCTCCTTGCCAGCTTTTTCTTCAATTTTGTCAAGGAACTTTCCATGCAATCTTTTGTTGTGCCAGCTGTCAGCTCTAGTTTGTAGTGTGGTTTTCTTGTACTGGTTTTTTGTCTGCTGTGCTTTGAGGAGTTTCTGATTTTTTACTTCAATCAAAGCAGGTTCTTCACTTTGCTTTACATATTCTGCCAGGGCATGTTCTTCTTCTTTGACTGCTTGTTTGACTTGTAAGAGTCCTCTGCCCCCTGATCTTCTAGGCAGATATAGCTGGTCAACATCACTGCGGGGGTGCAGTGAATGATGAATGGTCATGAGTTTTCTTGTTTTTCTGTCCAAATTGTCCAGTTCCATCTGTGTCCAGTTTATGATGCCAGCAGTATATCTTATGACAGGTATGGCCCAGGTGTTTATGGCCTTGATGGTGTTGCCTCCATTGAGCTTGCTTTTGAGAATTTTTCTGACCCTTTGTGTGTATTCTTTACTGACCACAGTCTTCACATGTTCATGCTTGATGTTGTCCAGCTGTAATATGCCCAGATATTTATAGGCCTCTGGCTGGTGACACTTTATTGTTTGGCCATTAGGCATATTTATGCTCTCACTTTTAATGATTTTTCCCTTCTTCAATGCCACTGTCGAACATTTGTCCAAGCCAAACTCCATGCAGATATCAGTGCTAAAAATTCGGACAGTGTTAGTCAGAGACTGGATTTCAGTTTCCGTTTTCCCATGCAGCTTCAGGTCATCCATGTACATCAGATGCGAAATTTTGTGAGAATTCTTAATGTTTGATAGCCGTGATTTGTTTTTTGTAAGATTGTTGACAGAGGGATCATGGCAATAATGAAAAGCAGAGGGGACAATGAGTCTCCCTGGAAAATTCCTCTCCTGATGTTGACAAGTCCATAGCTTTCATTTCCAACAAACAGTTCAGTTTTCCAGTGCTCCATCATGTTTTCAATGAAGGTGTCAACGTTTTTACTAATCCCGATGGAGTCCAGGCACTTGATGCTCAAGCTGTGTGGGAGTGAGTCAAAGGCCTTTTTGTATTATTATTATTATTATTATTATTATTATTATTATTATTATTATATATTTCTTGCTGTTTATTTTGCATATTAGTACTATATATCTCCCTTCCTTATTTATTATTGTTTCTAGTATTTCCAATTTTAAAGAATTTTTCATTACTATCGCTACCCCTCTGGCTTTATTCATACCTCTTGCTTCAGCTATCACCCTCCAACCTGGAATATTTATTAATTGTTTGTTATCTTTCTTATGTTTGTGGGTTTCCTGTAAACAAAGCACATTGCAATATGATTTCTTTGCTAATTGTATTGTTCCTGACCACTTCAGATCCGAAGCTAACCCATTTATATTTTAAAAAAACATTTTTAGCTTGTCACCAATTATCTTTGTGTATATGTGGCTCCTCGTCTGCTATGTTCCCTTCCCTTATAACTGTGGTTACTCCTCCCCCCTTCTCAAATGTTATTTTAAGAAAATGAATCTTTCCTTTCATTTGAGATTTCTTGCAACACTGCGCCCCCTATTCCCTCTCCTGTTTATTTTTTATTTTTACTATTCCAGGCCATCCAGTTAGTTCATTCTTTTTTACCCATTATATGCCCACTTTCAACCCTCTTCCCTCCATACCTACTAGTTTCATTATACCTAAGCTTAAACATAATGTCCATTCAGCCCTACATCCATCTTCCACAGAGGATCCAAGTCAGAGACTTATTGTAATGTTGTAGTCCTTGATGTTGTAGTCCTTGTTGGTTTTGATGATCTTGTTAATCCAGGTGATAATTCTCATCTTCATCTTCCTCTCCTTCCTCCGACTCACTTACTACTTTTTTCTTCATAGCGTTTTCTGCTTCTGGTATTAGAGGGATATCCAGTTTAGCCAGCATACTCTGGGCTTGTTCTGGTGTTCTTGCGATACATTTTTCCTTGTCTTTATATACCAGAATAGCCATCGGTAACACCCAGGAAAACTTTATCCCATGAGCAGTTAATCTGTCTGCATATATTTTTAGGAGAGCCTTTATCTTCAGAGATTCTGGAGATAGGTCATATTTTGGATTTTTTTTCCTTTGTATGTTAAGTCTCTGTTTCTTTTAAGATGTTTAAACATTTCTTGTCTTTTACTTTCTGTGGTGAAGGCCATTATGATATCTCTTACACCTCCCCTTCTTGCATAACAAAAGGCTCTGTAGGCTCTTTCAATTTCAGTTTGCATTATCTCTATGTTTAAACTTTGAAACCATGTTATTAATTCCATTTGTAAATTTTCTGCAGGTATTTGTTCTGGGAAACCTGACAGTCTCAAGTTTTTTCTTCTTTGGCTATCTGATAATTCAGCCACTTTAAGTCTTAAAGCTGCAATTTTGTCCTGATTTTGCTGCAATCTTTTCTCAGTCTGTTTGAGTATTTTTTAATTATTTTATTGTCTTGTTGTATTGTCTTCATTTGTTTCAACAGCATGTCAACTTTTGAATTCAAGGACTCCGATAACTCTGTAATAATTTGTTGGATGTTTTGCAGCTCCCGTTTGGACGCCATTTTTGGCTGTCTTCCTGGTTATGTTCTTGCTTATCTTACTTGACAAAGTCTCTTTCCCCCATTTTTTCTACTGTAAAGAGAAAGTTTGTCGACTGTGTGGGCCTCCTATGTTGATTCATCTATTAATAAACTGCTAAATTGGTACTTATCTCAGGCTCTGGACTTTATTTCCATTTGTTTCTCCAGAGAGTCAGGAACAGAGCTGCTTCCTCTTATCCAGGCATGCGCAGAACTATGCGAGTATGATACAATAGCTTTTGTAAGATGGTTCCCATATTTTCTTCACCCATAGCTTTCTTCTTGGCCCTCATCAGAGGCGCAGCCCTCCAGGTGTGATTGTACTCCCATGTACATCTCATCAACTGGGCCAGTGACATGTCAATCAAGGCATGTTTTGGGGGCAGTGTTTTCCTAAAGACTAATTTTACTTTGTTGAATGAGTTGGCAGTATATTTCTGCTGGCAGTCAGAGATAGGTTCCCCCAAGCAAAGCTATTCATGTTTTCTACTTTCACTTTATTTTTTCCTTTTTTTGTTTTTTTTTATTCAAATTTTTGGAATTGCACAGCTCTGTAGAAAGAGAAAAATGTTTTCAATTCCCCATTGAGATGAAGGTTACGAACTTGCACAATTTTTTTTTTAAAAGAAGACAGCAACTTTGGGCAGGGCTTCTTAAGTTTACTTGACTCGTGATCCCTTTTTACATACAGTAGAGTTTTGCTTATCCAATCTTTGCTTATCCAATGTTCTGTATTATTCAACACAGTCTGCCTCCCGCCCAGATCCACAGCTGTTTCTTTAAGCAGCAATTCTATCTTTATTTGTAGTCTATTTTTTAGTAGTCAATGTTTTTGTAGTCAATATTTTCAATACATTGCAATGTTTTGGTGCTAAATTTGTAAATGCAGTAATAACTACATAATGTTACTGTGTATTGAACTGCATTTTCTGTTGATTTGTTGTAAAACACGATGTTTTGGTGCTTTATTTGTAAAATCCTAACATAATTTGACATTTAATAGGCTTTTCCTTAATCCTTCCTTATTATCCAACATTTTCACTTATCCAACGTTCTGCTGGCCCGTTTATGTTGGATAAGTGAGACTCTACCTCATTTGGAATCCCAGAAGCTGTGCCATAGGGCAACATCAGATGGATTGGAAGGAGTCATCCATCTGCCATGACATCAATTAAAATACATTATTTGAATAGATAGGGGAAGGAGAGAACCATGAGTGTGAACTAGTCCCTATGTATCCAGTACACAAAAGCCACCGGTTGCCTACAGGAACCCACATCCGAAGCTTCAGAGACAAAGCCTGAGGCAAGGGGGGAAGGAATTTGGACCCCTCTTGAATAGAGTCAGTTTGGGCCAATGGGGAGAGGCTGTCTTGTCACCTCTTTTCCCTGTCATGTGCCACTACTGGACGGTGAAGCAACAGCTCCCCCTGTGGCCGGAATCGTGAAGCTGGAAAAATGTTAAAAATGCCTCTGAATTTGTCTAATGTATGTTGTTTGTCTGTTGGCATTGAATGTTTGCCATATATGTGTTCATTGTAATCCGCCCTGAGTCCCCTTCGGGGTGAGAAGGGCGGAATATAAATACTGCAAATAAATAAATAAATAAATAAGGGGCGGCAGAACTCTATATAAGTGTGGCTGCCCCTTGTGTGTGTGCCTCTTTCTTTTGTAGTGGCTTGGGTACTCTGGGAGTTGTAGTCTGAAAAAGGAGGTCCTCCAACTCTGATTTAGCTGATGACCTATTGACTCAGAATATTGAGCAAGACAATTCTCAATTGCTCTAAAATGTGTGTGTACGGTCGGCAGCAGAACATTTGATTAGGGAAGAATCAGATTGCTCTTATCTCAAAAAGATAATTATTTCGAGAGACCAGACCACCCAGCATTGGTGGCTAAAGAATGTTTTGATATTGAATTGTTGCACGATCTGGCATTGACTATATAAAAATGCTTGATAACAAAATAAAAATGCAAAAAAACATGGCAGGCAATATTATTTGTTTCCAAGGCTACTTAGCATGTGAATCTCATTCTTGAGAAAAAACAAAACCCAAATATTCAATCCCTACAATGCCTGGTATTGAAACCAATACTCTGAGTAGCCCATATGCACTGAGATACCATTTGCATTGGAGAATGTAGGGACCACTTACAGGCATTGTTATTTGATAGGCCTTGCTAAAGCACAACACTGAAGCAGCCAAATGTTAAATTTTGTGGACAATCACTCAGCTGACAGAATATTTGGAGTGCAAATAATATTTTTATATTTGGTTTTGTTTTGTTTTTGCAGCAATTCAGTTTGAATTCTCTTATTTCCTAGAAATGTATTTCTTCATCTTTGATTGCCTCTATCAGAACTTTTTAATGCTGTAACCTAAATAAGTAAAGAAACAAAAAAGATATCCAAATGTATGAAAATGACACTATTCATCCTTTCCTCTTCCTTCATACTCTCTAAGGTGTAATTGCATAGCGTTTTGATACAGTCATAAGTATTTTAAGTCTCCCCATGGTCCAGTATGAGTTCCTCTGACACTGACCATGAAAATAATTGAACAAACCCAATATAAGTTAGTTGGTGAATAGTAGCAGCCACAATTTTTGTTGTTGTCAAGCCTCAGGTTTATTTTGACTCTTTTCTAGAATGCTAATAGGCCAACAGCTCTATGTTCCACCTGGGAATCCATTATGAATGGAGCGGTTCTGTATTACTGCTTCATATTCAAAAGTCAAGATAGCATTTTGGTTCCAGTAGTAATCATCACAGGTGCCTAGATATTTTTATTCTTTACCTTTTCCACCTGTGATTCCTGATTGATTTTCTCTTGTGGATCTGTGTATGTCCAGAAGAACATCAGAAGCAGAGGTGAGAACTTTTGTGCCTCCACATGTGTTGTAGTACAGTTACTGTAATACCATTGATGAAGTTGGTTGGGATTTCTGGCAGCTGAAGCAAAAACATCTGGGGAGACAAAGTTTTCCAATCTCTTGACTAGAATGTTGAACTAGAACTGACAAATACTATGAGGAACTGTTGAACCATGTTTTATGTGATGAGCAACTTCAATATAGCTTGTCAATGAAAAGTCTTTTAGACAGATATTTCCCAGCCTGACTATTAGCTCGTCCTCAGCAGACAAGGAGTATGAGAAGGCTTTGAGCAACACGTTCTACCTGAGTGCTGACATGTCTTCTGTTTCTAGGAGTGCTCTCTGGTTCTGCTCAAGAATGTATCCTCTGTTCCTTACTGATCTCTATTCGTTTTTAATGGATTCTCTAGCCCTGGCTTCTTGTTTGCACAACATTTTCAACTCCCTGGCCTTGGTTCTTTCAAAATTGCCACATGGACGCCTATGTTCAGCTCCCTGCTCTGCTGTAAAGTTCATTGAATAATGTTGAGCAAATCACAGTCTCTCCTTTATAAAGATTCTTGGTTTCTGATTGCTCCTCCTTAGTCATTGACACCCAGATATACCTGTGAAAAATCCACATCAATCTCTTTACATTTCCCCTCCTTTCTGCTGAAGAACAAGGCTGTTAGGCATGACAGCTTAATGTCCTTAGCAGCTTTCAAAACAATGTACAATGAGTAGCAGACTACTAGGACAATCAGAGGGATGGTCTTGTAGTTGCCTTCAATGCCTTTCTTGTGGAACTCCCAGACACATCCTATTTGTTACTGTTGAAAATAGGATTTTGGACTGAATTGACTTATGATTAAATCAAGATGAACAACTGGAAGGCCTACATTAATTGTCTATTTTCAATCACCATTGACTCTTCTAGCTAAGTTTGATGGGAGTTACAGTTCAATGATATCTGTAGAGCTATGTGTTCCCTAGTTCTAAATGATGAACCAGCAGGGATTTTATTAACTTGAAAAGTCTTCCCCTTTATCCTATAAGATTTTTCAAATGAATACTATTTTATTGCCCTTAATTTACAATAATTGTAGGAGAATCAAAATGCAAACAACGAAAAGGACTTCCAAATACATGTAGCAATATTGTCATTGTGTACACTGATAGCTGATTAGCATAGACAGGGAAATGAAAGAATATTGTTTGGCAAGACAATGTGTATGGTCTCAGCTGATGCAAAAGCCTCATTTTGCAATATCCCTAGATCATAGTTCACTGGTTTGAGCCAATTACAAGTGTATAATAGCAGGTCGAAAAGAGTATCAGGAGTTCACAACTGTGATATAGTTCTGAGCACCACCATTATGCAAAATTCAGGATTCAGATGTCGGGGCCATTATGTGTCTAACAACAGCCTCAACATCCTGGTAATATAAGCCTCGCTTGTTCTGTAGCTCAATCTCTTCCAAAACAAGCTGAAGAGCCAGATGGAGATGAAACAGGTCAAAGGGAATATGTGATGAAAAAGGAGAAACAAAAGTGATTTATGAAGCAAGGCCCCAAAGATTGCTTAAACTTTATTTTCTATAGAGGAAGGAAAACAAAAACAACAGCCATGTTATTGGGGTTTGACTGTGGATGGTGGTTATACAGAGCAGGAGTAAAAAAAAAAAAAGCATAACAGCCACTATGAAAGGAAAGTGCTTAACAAACAAGAAAGGACTTAAAAGATGACACATCCATCAAGCCTGTTGAAGGAACTCCAAGGGGAACCCAGGACGAAGAAGCTGTCAGAAGGCTGAAAGGTACTAAGCCTCTTTCCTCTGCCACATACATGCGGGCATATTGCATATCACAGAGTAATCTTAGGGGGAACGTCCTTTGAAAATTCAGGCATGACAGTATCATACTCACAACAGGAGAGAGGAGATGCCTTTGAATGCATATCTCTCTTGATGGCTCCATACTGGTAGCAAAGTATGTCAGATTTGTGTTTGTGTTGCAGTGATTATTGTGTGTGGAGGAATGTGTGCATAAAACTATCAATGTTCTTCAACAGAAACAGCCCCAGCAGCCATTTTGTAAAGCTTTTGGCTCAACAAAATTTAAAATCTTCCATTTGTGGTAGTTTTGGTTTCTTGTGAATAAAAGCTTTGGAGCAGAACAGGGAAAACTAATGTACATGCTGTTAAGCTACATGCAGGGGTATGACTGCATTGACAAAAGTTAATTTGAAACTTGACATTCTTTGTAATGTAATGGTTAAACAGTTGGGTTTTGTCAATTTATTTATTTATTGCATTTATATACCATGTTTCTCAGCCCTTGGGTAACAATAGAATAAAAACCATTAAAACTATAAAACTGTGATAGCAATCACAGACACAACATAAAACATTTAGGCCATTGCATCAACCCTTGGGTCAATCACATACTCTCAGCCTGACATGCTTTACAGTGACCTATGAGGGATCCATCTACCCAAGTTGGTCTCAAACCTCTAGGAATTTTGCTACGTATCCTGCCCTTGTTCCCCCCAAGTAAACCTTTTCTGGGTTGGATTTCTGGGCTTCAGCGTGACCACTTAAATGTGAACTTCTGGTTGTGTTGCTGTGGGAGTTTTTTTGTTTTTGTTTTTGGTATATTTGATCTTACTTCAATTCAGGCTGGATAGATACCCAGACAGTTTAAGACAATAGCAAAAAGTGTATTTACATAGTAGCAAAATGTGATAGGCATGAATACTCTCTGATCCTCTAATGGCATAGGCAGCTCTCCCTTCTCACTCCTATCTGAAACTCTGTCTCTACAGTACAGCAGCCTGTCAGTGTCCTTCTCAAAGCCTGGCTGAAATCACAAACCCTGTTTGCCCCCCTTCAGAGACAAGTCTCTCCCCTTAAAAGTATTTCATCCCTTATAAAGAGCCCTTTCACTGCCTCTATGAAGCAGGTTAGCCTCCTTAGCCTAACCTTCACAAGACCCTTTCATAGTTGGGCAGGCATTAAAGTTCTTCGGTTGAGAATTCTAAATATCAGTCTCCAAATTGTGAAATCCTAGGATTCCATGACTGTTAAAATGGAATTGTTGCATCATCATTGTGTTTTGTGAAAGGGTGCAGATTATGATGTCAGGGAAAAACTGGGAATACAGAGTTTTGAGCTAATTGAAGGTACTTCTGAACTTGCTGAAGTTGATACATGTCACATATATATCAAAACTAACTAATAGGGCTGTGAAAATTATTGTTAGTCCTCATAATTTGAATCAAATTTGTTAAATTCATAGTTATGACACAATATTCGACACGTGAGTGTAGCCTGTGCCAAAAACTTAAAAATCAAAACTTACCAAATACTTTTTTGTTGGAATTTTGTAAACCTCGGAAGCCTCCTAAAGTCAGTTTCATTTTCAGTGCAAGCAAGCAAAGCAAAGCCAAAAAGACTACCATTCCTCTTTAAATTAATGGCCTCTCACTATTAGGAAAGGGAAACAGCAGGGAGAAAGCAGTCTGCTGGGAAAGATACTGAGAAAGCACAGGATCCTGGGAAATGTAGTTTGGGAAGGCAAGGAGCCCTATAGAATCATAGAATCATAGAATTGTAGAGTTGGAAGAGACCTCATGGGCCATCAAGTCCAACCCCATGCCAAGAAGCAGGAAATCACATTCAAAGCACCCCCGACAGATGGCCATCCAGCCTCTGCTTAAAAGCCTCCAAAGAAGGAGCCTCCACCAGTCCGGGGGAGAGAGTTCCACTGCCGAACAGCTCTCACAGTGAGGAAGTTCTTCCTGATGCCAGAGAATTCAAAAGAACCTGCCCTAAACAACATTTCCCAGAATTCTACTCAGCATCAGAAAGCCCCAATCAGAATAGGGGAGAGATCTGTCCCTCCACAGCAGCAGCCAGCAAGAGTTCCAATAAATTGTTGAATCTGCAATGAGGAGGGCTGACTGAAACTTTTAGTATGTAAATCTCTGAGATGGGCTGGGACGAACTCCCTAAATGGAAGTTCTGTTGGTTAATATGACAGACATTCAATGAGATAGCTGTTACAGCTGTTTTTAAAGTTTTTCTCAAAATTTCCTAAAATCAGTAGATGTATGAATATTTCTGAAAGTTGGGGGAATTATCCCCTATTATTTTGTATCATTGTATAGAAAATTCAAGGAGATAGCTCTTGTAATTTTTTTTTTAAAAAGTTGTTTATAAAACTTTTGAAAATTCCCCTAAAATCCATGGATAAGTGAAATGTTCTGAAACTTGATGGGCTAACAGTAGTAAATGTGTTCTATCATTGTAGCACATGTCATCCCTATATCTGTAAAATGAGGGTGAAAGAAGCCCCTGAAGTTTCCCAATTTGCGCAATTACTATAATGAAAAAGTAACAAAATTTCATTACTCTCATTATAGTAACAAAATTTTGACTAGTTATACTTTAGAAACACTTTAGAAACAATACACCAGCACCCCCTAATTCTGAAAAGAGTTGAAATGTTTTGTTCATCGATCGCACAGCCAAACTAAGTAACTTAAATAATGTGTTGTCAAAGTCTTTCATGGCCGGAATCACAGGGTTGTTGCATGTTTTGCACGCTGTATGTCTAGAAGAATACTTCTAGAACATGGTCATACAGCCCGAAAAACACACAACAACCCCAACTTAAATAATTATGAGTCACCTCTGTCAACATTTGTCCTTGCAGCTGCTAGACAAAGTAAAGCCATAGTTATAGAGAAAAGGTGGACTAGTCAATACAAAACCTCTTCAGTATCACACTCTATCTTGGACTTCATGACATAGCTGTATATATTTTCAATCCAGTGAAGGAGCAGAATCATTATAGGGAATGCTATTTCCCTTCTAAACCATTGGGAATGACAGTTAAGTCCTAGACTTTAATCCAAGACATTTCATTAGTTTTCATTTCAGTTTTGCTGGCACCCTCAAGTTATATTCACAGTAGAAAAAAGACGAAATAAATATTTCTTTCAATTTCAGGATTTAAAAGAAAAACTTACATCAATGTTTCAATTAATGGGCCTATATCTTCCAATTTGGCAGTGGTCGTCCCAAATAATCATCTGTCATTCAAATGCTTGTAAAATACTCCAGTTTACCTTTCTATTTCCACTTTCCGCTTTGTCTTCGGCATCTTAGTATTGTAGCAAACTTAGTACAAAATGCAAAACAGGTTTGTCCTTAACTCAGGAAGGGAAGAGGAGAAAAGGGAGTGAACTCTTGCCCTTACCAGTTGGCTCAAACAAAAGCAAACTCTGTCACCTCTTTTATCTTATGTGCTCTTCCTTATCGATAATCTCTGCCATCTTGAGCAAACTGGCATATTGCCTATTGCACTTGTCCCAAATTTCAATTGATGAAAATTGCATTGCTGATCTTTAAACGTCCACATCTATATGATTACAAATAAGGAAAGTATAAAACAGAGCAAGGAAATCAACCTGACTCTATTAAGGACCCAGCATGAAGGAAGTGACAAGTGACAGAGAAAATAATAGCCCCTAAACCAATATACCTCTATTGTCCAAAACAGAGAAAGAAAGACGGCCTTTGTTTCTTCCCTCTTTCCTTATCTTCTTTTTCTGCCTGATTGGCATTTGGTAGCAAACCTTGTGAGTGCTTGGTGCAGAGTAGAAGAGTGGTCACCATTTTAAAAGGGACTTCCTGTAGCCCTCTGCAAATGTTGCAAGGCTTTCAGAGTCTGCCAAACCTCATGGGCCTTATACAGGAAGTCCCTTTTAAAAATGGCAGGGAGTGCAAAGTGTTTCCTGCATTGATCAATTGATAAGTCAACTCAATTGTTTTGTCATTTTTAAACATATATATGAATATATATGATAGTAAATGATTATATCCTTGTACCCTAGTCAGTGGTCAGGTGGTTAAGCTGTCCCTTGGTTCTATCCAGCTACAGTTTCTCAGCCACTGATAAGCTTTCACCTATCCTGAATCTCTTGCAGGTCCAGGAGGACAACAGTTGCTCATTTGGCACCTCTAGACTATAGAATTAATGTCAGGTTTAGACTCACTGGGACTTCAAATCTCCACAGGCATGGGGGACTGGTTAAGACTGTTTGCCCCAAGAAGCTTATAGATTTGGATGAATTCCTGATAGCTCTTGGGGATTTTCCTGTCAACTCATCAGTTGATTCTGTCAAAGTTCTGGCTGACCTCTGGGATAGAGAAATGGCCAGGGCAGTGTACACAATCGTTCACAGAGCAGAGCTAAACCAGCCCCTTGGTTTTCCAAGGGGTTAGCAGTGAGACAGAGACTAGAGTGACTGGTGGAAAACTTAAAGTGAATCTGACCAAGCACAGGCTAGAGCATATTTGAAAGTCTATTCTGTGGCAACTGAGGCAGAAGAGAAATAATTTATTGCTGCCACAATTGCATATGCAAAGAGCCATCCAGCTGAGCTGTTTTGAGTGGTCATAATGGTTCTCAAGAAGAAAACCCTGACCATTCAATAGCCTGCTGTGAAGAATTTGCATTGCACTCTGCAGATAAAGTCACTCAAATTCATTCCAATTTGATACAGTTACAATGCATGTAACTCTGTCTTCTGCTTGTCCAGTGTTGGTGGATACTTTTCAGTTTGTGCAGGCTGAGGATGTGGACAAGATACTTGGAGAGATGAGAGCTACCACATGTATTCTATATCCATGTCCTTCCTGGCTCAACAAACAGGCCAGAGGGGGACTGGCAGAGTGGTTGAAGATGCTAATCAATGACTCCTTGGAAAAAGGCAAAATTCCACCTTGCCTAAAGCAGACAATTGTGAGACCTATATTTAAAAAGCCCTCCATGAACCTCTCCATAATGGGCAACTATCATGGTATCCTCCTGGGCCGTCTTGCTGGGAAGGGACTGGGAGACTCTATTCTTTTCTGGGGGGCTGGATCCAGAAAAGGGTGCTGGGTGACTCCTGTTTGAACCCGCATGCATTGTCCTGTGGGGTTCCTCAGGGTTCTGTTTTATCTATGTTTATTAGTACATACATGAAACTGCTGGGAAAGGGCATCCAAAGTTTTGGAGTTCAGTGCCACCTATATTCAAATGACACCCAACTCTATTATTCCTTCCCACCTAAAGCCAAGGAAACTGTCATAACCCTAAACCAGAGTTTGTCATTATTAAAGGATTGGATGAAGGCAAAGAAAGTGAAACTTAATCCAGACAAAATAGAGATGCTCCTGGTCAGTTGGAAGGCAGATCAGGAAATAGGGATCCAGCCTGTGCTAGATAGGGGTCATACTCCCCCAAAGACACAGGTTCTCAGTTTCAGGGTTCCTCCTGGACTCAGCGTTGAACCTGAAAGCCCAGGTATCTGCAGTGGTCATGAGGGCTCTGGTACCAACTGTGCCCATTGCTTGAGAAGCCAGATCTGGCCATGGTGATACATGCCTCAGTTACAGCTAGTCTGCGTTACCGTAATGCACTCTATGTGGGGCTGCCTTTGAAGAGTCCACAGAAACTTCAGCTGGCGCCAAAAGCTACGACCAGGTGGCTGGCTACAGGGAGTAGATAACTCTCCTGTTACAGCAGCTCTACTGGCTGCCAATCTGTTTCCAGGCACAATTCAAAGTGCTGGTTATGACCTTTAAAGTCCTAAATGACTCAGGTCCAATCTACATGACTGACTGCATCCCATTGTACAAATCTGCCCAGGCCCTGAGATCTTCAAGAGAGGCCCTTTTCTTGGTTCCCCCTCCATTTCAAGCCCGGTTGGTGGGAACGAGAGAGCAGGCCTTCCTTCTCGGTAGCTGCTCCTCTACTCTAGAACTCCCTGCCCAGGGAAGCAGAATGCCCTCCTCCCTGCTGTCCTTCTGGCGGCAGGTTAAAACCTTTTTATTCAGACAGGCTTTTAAAACAGACTGTTTTTAAGATACATTCAGGGGTTGCTATGGTTTTTAGTTTGTTTATTTATTGATTTTAACTGAATTTTTGATACTCATGATATTTAATTCTGTTTTAATGTTTATAAATTTGTAGATTATAAGATGTACTGAAATGCTTTTAATGTAAACTTTTTTGAGTCTCCTTGTGGAGAGAAAAAGTGGAGTGTAAAATAAACTTAATAGTTTGGCACCACGAACCACCATGGCTTAATTGCTTTGAAAACATGGGAACTGCAGCCTTACAAGATCTTTAACCTTCATTTCCAAAGAGTGCTGATGCTTCACCAAATGACATCTCCTACAAATCCATACTATTGAACCATAGCAGTTAAAGTGGTCTCAAACTGTAGATGTGGCCTGAGTTGTATATGTCCCCAAGTGAATTTTATCCAATATCAGAAATATGGGTTTTTCTTGAGTGGCATCTAGCTGATGTTATACTGATGGAGAAAAGGCATTGTGTAAGATGTTACGAGATGCCTCTTTTCCTGATATGGTGGTGAAATACTCAACTATATTTAAGCAAGCCACGAAGAAGATTCCAGAAATTTGCTTCCATTTTACCAAACCTAGAATCTGCCATCTGAAATTACAGCATCACTCCACCTAATAATAGTGTTGGCCATGCTATTTTATCTAGGTTAACAATGTTATTTTCATTCTGGATTAGATTTCAATTGCTAACTCAAGAATAAGAAATGAAAGTTATGATAGCATCGGAAAAATATATCAGTGCTATGGTTGTACATATATTTTCTTTTTTAAAAATAGGGTCTTTATCTCTTAAATAATATAATCCATAGTACAATGCCTGGGTTCAGGGCCTTAGAGGGAACAATGCTGTTTACATGGCTTTATTTCTATGTGCTTCTTTAGATAGTGGAAAATGCTGTTTTGAAAGGAAAGTTGCACAAAGGGTTTTCTTTGCTGTTCACTGTATATACAGACCCAATTTATCCAGAATTCCAAAGGGGGAAAGAATGAGAATCACAATATATTTCTTCTTTTTAAAGTTTATTTACAAAAAATACAAAAAAGAAGAAAATAAAATAAAACCCTGGTGTATTGCTTTGCAAAAAAAAAGGAGAAAAAAGAAATATCAAATTGTTTCCACTACTCTGATAAAAACTGATTCCATTTTCTCGTTTTTCCATACAAAGGTTCTGTAGAAAGAAAACACTATGCCAATTTTCTTTGTTTTCTTTACTATCTTATCAGTGGCATTAGAGGTATTACAACGACTAGCCATCTACTTTTTCAAGTAATTATTACTAAGAATGCATGACCAAATTCCTTGCCATGTATATATGGTATCCATTCCCTGAAAAACACTTGTCTTACTTTTCTATCTCTTTAAGTCACATTCTTTACTTTCTTACCTTTCTTACACGGAGCCCAAGATAGCAGGAATGGTTTGTTATTGTATTTTATCATTCCAAACATCTTGAATTGAGTGGCCAAGAGCCAGTGACTTCCCCAGTGTCTTTACAACCCACCATGGCTTCCTCTTACAGAGGGACCTAATTCCAATTCAAAAACTATCATACACTATTTTCCCCTCAGAAAATAATTTTTGCCCTCTCCAACTCCCGTGGTGGGGTATGACATCACTTCTGGTCATCATTTTTTTAAATCTCTTTCCAGGTTCAACAAAGGATTTTGAGTGTTTGGAAAGAAGGGGGAAGGAGCAAGACTACTGAATGTATGGAAAACCAGTAGAAGGATAATATTTATAGAATTGAAGGGATGACAGAGGGTTAACTGGGACTGTCTTTACCAGACATATGACATGCAGTGGCCCACCCCTGATTTAGGGCAAGCCAAAGCTTTTTAGCTTTATCTTCAAAACCTGTAAGAGAAATAACACAATCGTTTTAAAATATCAAACTAGGCTCAGATCTTCAGGAGGATCCTTAGTTAGCAAACAAACCTTCCATTTGTAGATAGACAGTACTCCTGTGCACAATGCTAAAAAAAAGTGTCATTTTATTCCATTTTTGGGGGCAATTCCTGAAATTGGGAGGGGGAGTTCATTCTGGTAAGTTTCGGTCTATAAGTACCAATGGGCTTGTTTCTCTGGAATTTTCTGTCAGGGTGAAACTTGCCTCACTTGTAAGCTACATTTACGACTGCACGCCTGATGAGTTTCAGAAAGTTTTACTAATCCACTGATTTTTTGGAAATGTTTTAATTTTTTACCATAACATTAAAAAAAAAACAAGAGGGGTTTCTGGGAATCAAAGTCACAACCAGCGCACGCTACAAAAGGGAGGAGAATTGATTGACTGAGAAAGAAACATGAGACACAAAGAGAAAGAAAAATCTGACTTCCATCATGCCCTAGGAGGGAGCACAGAGGCTCCTTCATTGCTCAAAGTGCTGCTGGGAAAGCGAGTTCCCCAAGGGACCGTCTCTGAAGGAGAGACCTTTCTCTTTCTCTCTTTCTGGCCTTATTTGCCTCAGATGGATGGTCTGCTGGTTGGACGGTGGGTTTGAAAAGGGATGGAGGGGGTTGCTGAGGAAGAAAGAAGAGGAGCCACCACTACCAGGCACCCGCTCTTGCTGATTTATGAGGCTGCCCACATGCCGGATGCTAGCCATGGTCTCACTTGGGCCACTGTTATGAGGAAGTATTCATCATAACCAATCAAAAAGCAATTTACAAATATGTTTACATAAAAATCTACTCATAATACTAATAAAGCCATACCTTGCTTTGCTTCAGAATTTGATGTGAGTATTTACAAGAGAAATGTACAAGGGAATATCACATGTCAGTTTCCAACCTCGGTGTTATTATAGCTTAATAAACAGCTGTTAGGATTTTCCAGGGAAAGATAAGCAAGTGAATATGTTTATGATAATTTGGCAACACCTCGTTGATGGAGCGGCAATAAATTCTATTAGGATGCAGCAAATGGCTTCCGCCACCCTACGTGATTTGCAGAGGTTTTCTTGATTCAGTTTCAGAATTGATTATCACTTGCCAATTTACAAGTAGAGATGCAGCACATGATCTCCATCACTCTGGCTCGCTTACATATGGTCCATTATGCTTTTGTTCCTCATGGTTGTCTTAATTCATGCAGAGCATGTTTCATTATTTAAGCTTCTTTTGCATTAGTGGATAAAGTCAAATCAGTTTCTAAAAGTGCTGATATGATGTGGGTGTTGGGGAAAATGCAACCACACATAGAGCTTTTATACATTCTGAGGCTTGGTGACATCCGATGCACAACATGCCAAGACACTAAGGATGTGACACTGTGTAACGTTTCATTACTTTGTGGTCCTTTTTACTATGTAAATAGATATTGATTTTAAAACACTTTCTTTGCTACAATAAAATATTCAGCTTTATAAACAGAGCTAGCCTTGAAGTCTATATATGGATATATAAGAGTTGGACAGTGATGAAAGTCAAAAGGAAGAAAACCAATTAATCTCAAATGTTGTGGTGGAAAAAAATTCTACAGATATGACTGACTGCTAAAAATAAAGGCATAACCATCATAGATTATCACTCATGGCGAAGTATGATGGTTTTCCAAAGGTAGAGTCTTGGTGGTGAGTAAGCATGACTGAATCTATATCTACCATCTATGGGCCAATTCACAGGGGCTGGATTTCCAGATTTCACAGTCCTGCCTCCGCTGATGAACATGGGACTTTTGCTGGTTTTGGTTTACCTGGAAGATACCTGTGTGTGAATTTGTTTTATGTGTGGAGATTAGTGCATGCACCAACACACAATCTTCACAAAAAGAGGTTCTAATCCAATGACATGGATACACAATTAATGGTGACCTCTTATCTGTTGCAGCCTTCATCCAACTTTCAGAATCATTGTTATATGCACCATGTTATCATCCACTTGTTCTGCCACTGAGGACTTTCTCTGATCGTTTTATACAATACAGAAGACACAGTGAGGCTGTGTCTTGCTGGCTGCATGCTTCCCACTCAATGATCAACAGAATGCAAAGATGACTCAATAGAAGCTGTCCTACTTTGTGCATATCATAAAATCATGTGACTCATTGGAAAATATGATAATACTTGGTAAAGGGAAAGGCAATGGGAAAAATGGAGATGGCACTACAAATTCAATCAAGGAAGCCAAGGGCCTACATTTTAAGGCCAATTATGTTTTCAAAGTAATTTAAGCCTAGGAGTGCATCTTTGATGTAGAATCAATTCAGTTTAATATCAGTCTAACTGCCATGGCTCAATACTATGGAACCCTGAGAGATGTCATTTTACAAGATCTCTAGCTTTCTCTGCTAAAGAGTGCTTTTGTTCTGCCGAACTACAACCCCCTGGATTCCATATTCCTTCAATGTAGATGCACCCTAGGAATTTTGGAAATCTTCCATTCATAGGAACACCATAGGTTTAAGCCAACATGATGGCAAATCATAACAACAAATCCTGGAAGGCTGACCTGTATGACTAGATATGAATGAGAGTGAAGCTCTCTAGGAAGATAGATTTGCAAAGGCAGAACACACTTTTATGATCTCATACAATAAAGCCCTTAGAAAATAACACTTAACATTATTTATCTGCTTTAAAATTCCCTATCCTTTGTTTTCTTGTCTGTGACATTGGGTTCAGCACACGCACACACACACACACACACACACACACACACGCACACACACATATATTCAAAGGCTTTTAGCCAGAATATTTCATTCTTGCTGTAATAATTGAATATTTCTGTTTTGTTAGTCATGCTAATAAATGTATCTCCTAAGTAATTAACAGTATTCTTTTGGGATTCAGAACAGAATTGTCTGAAGGCTTTTTGATGCTTTCAAAACCATCTGTTTATTTTAATAGGTGGGATCTGTGTCTGTTGTCACTGCCATGAGACTAAGACTATGAAACACAAGGACATGAAAAGCGATGGTGAGGACTAAGGGTACACTTGGATGTGTACCTGGTGTCTATTTTCATCGCATTCATACATATTAAATAATTTAAGATAATTTAATTGTACTTGAATGTTTAAGCCTAGACTGTCTGACCTAGACTATGTATGGCATCGAATTGTGCCTTATGTGTACCGCTCTGAGTCCCCTTCAGGGTGAGAAGGGCAGGATATAAATATGGCAAGTAAATAAATAAATATGGAAAATAAATAAATATCTTAAGACTTCCTGAGCAAGCTGTTAGATTTGCAGTCAATGGAACATGAAACGAGGGGCTTTGTTTCTCTCTCCCCCCTTCCCTCAATGGAGAGTTCCATAAACTGGATGGAAAGAGTCCAATAGTAGACATGCTTAGTAGGGGTCAAAGTAGCCACAGCATAACTCAGGGAATTGACAGGTTTTCAGTTTCTGAGAACTCCATAACATTACACTGAGGCTTTAATGCACATGTATCAAACTCATTACTGGCCCGCCATTTCATTTCATGTGATCCTCCACATGCTGGACTATAACTCCTGTACTCCTCTTCATTGCACATCATGACTAAAGCTGATGGAATTTGTGATACACTAACATCTGGAAGGCTGCCATTTATTCTGTTTAGTCAGGAAAGTGGGGTTTGGATTTAGATACAAGGCTTGTGAGTATGATGTCTGACTATAAAATGTCCTTTAACCTTTTTCCAACCTCAAAACCACAAGTGTAATTCCCAATATCCCCAGTCCACATGGCAGATAATCAAAAGTGGTGGGAGATCTCCTTCAATAACATCTGGGGGACCAAAATTGGGTAAAAACTAAAGATGAATGAGGATTATGGAAAGAAATTATAATTGGTCCTCTATATCAACAGATTCTCTATCCATTAATTCAATGGCTTTTTGAAGGCAGCCATAATGTTGATATGGCCCTTGATGAAAATATGTTTGACACCCCTGCCTTAATGTATCAAACCAGGAACTATTCTAACATGTGCAAATCCAGTTTCTTGCATAGATAATGAAGGGGTGAACAGACCTCTATCTCTCACCCTTGCAGACCAGAATCTGAAGAAGAAGAAGACAAAAAAACAAAAAACAAAAACAAAAAATAGCAAACATTCAATACTATGAATAGAACAGGAATAAAACAGAAATACAGATGTAAGCCACCTTGAATCCCCCATGAGGTGAGAAAGGTGGGGTATAAATGAAGTAAGTAAGTAAGTAAATAAATAAATAAATCCTAAGCCATGAGTTCTTGCACTCTAATATCATTTACTAAGGTTGCCAAGTGCCGTCTCCAAGGCATATGAGCTGAAATAATTCTATGAATCAATTGAATTTGGTAGAAATCAAAACTTCTAGGTAACTGTTTCTCATATATAGCCTCCTGTAAGGTAAACAACCATTCTCCAGTCTCTGTTCCATAATCTATTTCCCAGTTTCTTAGCACTATAGAGAAAACATATGCCACATAACCTTCACTTTGTCAGCTTTTTCTTTTGGAATAATTTCCCTAGGACCAGAATATAAAAAAAGAAGAAATGGAAGCATCTTTCAAATTAATATATGTGATGTTAGTTTCCCCTCCAATACCATGATATGGGAAGTGGAAAGAAAGTTTAGGCTTTCTGGAGGATTATTATTATTGTTCCGATCCATTCAGTAGAGGTTTAGAAGATATTACATACAGAAAACATTTGCCTTGCCCCCAGTGGAATATGTTCACTGTGCCTGACTAGTAGCTATTGCTTGAGTATGTTTTAATGTATTACATGTTTTATGATTTTATGTTTATATATTTATGTTATTGTATTTTATTGTATATTTCTGGCCCTAGTCCCTATGTGAGCCACAGCGAGTCCCTTCAGGGGATATGGGGCAGGATAGAAGAATACAATTATTACATTATTATTATTATTATTATTATTATTATTATTATTATTATTATTATTATTACATATAGGAAGCAGAACTCACAAAGATGAAACATGAAACTAAAAAGGCCTTCATACTGTCTAAAATGTCAGAACATATCCTGTATTTTCCATTCAAGAGCGTTATACCAGCTCTTTCCAAGTATCTCAGCATCGGCTTTGCAGTGCTGTCAATGTCTCCTTAGATAACTAGAGTGTTTGCTTGCCTTATTCAACAATCTGATAAGGGGAAAGGAGGAGAGAGGAAAGAAAGATATTGTCTGATAGCATTCGAGATATATAAACAGTTTACAAAACCAAAGCAGCAGGAAATGATTGTGATGGATGGTGGACAAGGACATTCCCCAGTCATGATGTGTTTACAGTGAATTGTAATTCTCCGGAATGATTTCCTTGAAAGTAGCCTCTGTTTCCCAGGAGGTTATTATAGGCCGGAAAGGGTGAGTAAAAAGTCAGTATGGCAAAGTGAAGGTGAATAGAAGAAATAAAAATTGGCCTAAGAAGAATGTGCAAAAGAAAAATGAAGTAACAGAACAGTAGAGAATAGGACCCACTGTTGACTAGAAGTATGAATGTTATCTGCACCACACTTTTATAGCTATTTAGACCATACTTTAAATGTTATGACTTTTTCATTCTCCACTAGGGAGCTCTAGAATTCTACAGCAGGAGAATTCTTTTGCAGACGACTCTGCAAGATGGAGCCATGAAAGCTAAAGTGAAATTAAATGGCTAGAACTGTAGTATATGTTTTATCATACATACTGTGTTCAAAAAGCCTCCTGAAAATCTCTGAATAAGTTGTGTAGTGGGGAATAAATTCTGCAGGGGCAAATAAATTGTGTGGTAGGGAGCGGGAAACTAAACAATTTTCCAAACATTATTCTCCACAGGGAGGGAAAAATATCCTAGACATTTGTAAATTTTGTGGGGTTTTTTTATTTGTTTTTGCTTGGTTTTCTATTTAAATGGAGGAATACAATTCCTTTCTCCCCCTTGTCACCTTGTCATGATGAGGGGACTTGTGTGTTCCTGTAAACCTGTGAGTAAAACAAGGAGTTATGTGCTCCCAAATTGCCATGGTCACAGGAGAAGAACCAGACCAAGCACAATCCTAAGACCACAACGACAGAGCTGGCAGATGATAACATGTTACATGTTACAATGGCTGTGATGGCGAGTCAAAGCTGCAACATATGGGAGACCACTAGTCATCAGGTTAGCAATGCCACTGAATCAGACATTTCTTTGTGAAGACTGTGTGTTGATTTGGTGTGCACTGATCTCCACATATAAAACAAATTCATGCACAAGTATCTTCCAAGACATACCAAAATCAAAAAGCCCCATGGCAATTGTTGAGTGGCAATGGGGGAAAGATTGTGAAATTACTATGTTTATGTATTTTAATTATATGTAATCTGCCCCAAGCAAGTGAGGCAAGTACATCATCATCATCATCATCATCATCATCATCATCATTATTATTATTATTATTATTATTATTATTATTATTATTATTATTATGACACAGCAAACAAGATAGATATGCTGGATTTCGTATCACAAAATCACAAGTCGAACACTTCTCAAGTGTCTAGGACTGTGTGATGTATTTTCAGATGATGCGTGCAGATCCCAGTAGGGTGGCCTTTTGCTGTTGTTGTTGTTGTTGTTATTATTATTATTATTATTATTATTATTATTATTATTATTATTATTATTATTATTATTATCTGGAAGTCCCTAGCTATGGACTGGCACATGGGCAGTGGCTATGGACTTAGTCATTTGAACTCAAGTCCTGAGACAGTTGAGCAGTTTGGCAGCTGTATCCATGACTGAACAGCACTATTTAGGATCCACACTACTCACAACATATGGTGAGGGGGCTAGAAAAGATGCCCTAAACATAATCTGCCTCTTTATTCATCCCTGACTGGACTTCCACATCAGGAGGGGTCCCCACCTTGCAGTAAAAAAATGAACTTTGGAAAGTGGAACACAGGGACACTGTTGGATAACACAGACAATGAATTCTCTGAACTGCAATTACCAACAGTGCTGTGGATTTTGAAGAGGCACAAATAGAGGATGAAAGGGAGAAAAGTGCCAAGAGGAAGGTGTGTCAAGCAAACCCTTGACGGGATCACCTTCCATCTGGAAAACATATGTCCTCATTGCAAAAGACCATGCAAATCCAGAAAAGGTCTCAACAGTTATTTGCAGACCTACTGCTAAGAATCCACACTCGGGAGACAATCATACTTGGACATGAGTGATAGCCTATGATGATGACGACAATTCCTTTCTGATTCTTCCTCTTGAGTATCAATTTTCTTCTGTATTTCCTATTGTAACAAGAATACATACAACTTCTCTCATGGTTTGACATCTTCCATAGTGCAGTGGACCTAGAATTTAGAGTCTGTTGAGGTGACAATGGGAAATGATACCTTCTGCATACAAGCCAAGTGCTCCTGCACAGATCTACAACCTCTTTCCTTTGAGAATGTCCCTTTATATTAAGAAGCTTGCTGTACTAAAATGAGAGAAAAACTGTGCTCAGATTTTGTAAAAGTTACATTTTCAGATTACAGCTCCTTGTATTCACCTGTCCATAGCAGTTAGTAGAAGATAGTAGGGATTGTAATCATTTCTTTTTTTAAAAAAAACCCCACTATTTTCATTTCTGCTTTCTTCAGTGGGCCACTCTTATGGACTGAGTGGCAAATTTTCTTCCCCTGGAGACTTCACAGATCACGAGCATTTAAAAAACTGTCGGAAATTGCCACCAGAAGTGTGGTGACAGCCATGGAAGTGTCTGTGATGTCTGCTTTTTATAAGTGACTTGTGTAAGTGGAGTCCTCTCCGCTTGACCCTATTCTTTTTCTCCTGTCTGGCCCCCTTGCAGAAAAACTCAGCTTATTGGATGTGTGATTAACTCCTTTCCCCATCCCCTATTCAAGATATATATCCTAAGATAAGTACTCCAAAATGCAAAGCAAACAAACAATAAAATTTAACCCATCCCAAAAATCTGTTCCAATGCATTTTGAGCAAGGGAGACTCAACTTATATTAACTTCACACGTAATCTGCAATGAAATCTTTTGATACAAAGCATAGCAGTAATGAAAGCCAGAATGATGTAATGGTTGGATTATTGCAGTGAAACTCTAGAGAATTGGGTTTGAATCCTCCCCTGGCCATGGAAAGCCGGGTGACTTTGGGCAAGTCATATTCTCTCAGCCTCAGAGGAAGACAAAGGCAAACTCCCTCTGAACAAGCCTTGTAAAGAAAATCCTTCATAAGGTCAATGTCACCATAAGCTGGAAATAATTTAAGGGGACAAAACAACAGCATAACAGCAGGACTCAATAAATAAAAAAATCATCTTGCTGAAGGGAAGAAGTGAAAGAGAAGGCAATAGTCTTAACCACAGAACCCATAACCTTCTAAATGCAGAAGTGATTATGCAAGCTATGTGAGAATCATGTATTAAATGCAGAAATTGTGTTTTTGCGAGATGTTTTACATTTTTCTTATATTTTATGCATTAATACAGAAACAAAAGAATGATATATTCGAGCATCTAACTCCAAATAAGGCATCTCCCTGAGAGATACATCGTGAGATCAAAGTTGTGTTTTAACAGTTGCAAAAAAGGTGTCTTTAGTTTGGAGTTGAAAGGGAAAAATTTCCATTTAAATAGAAAGATTAATGACTGTAATACACAGGGCCTATACAGAATAATTTTCCAAATGGAAAATAATTTACATTATTTTATAATATAAACGATATACCTCCAGTCATGTTATAGGAGGGAACAGGGAGAGAAAAGAACAAATAATAGTAATATTTCATGGAATGTTTTAATACAATATAATTTTGTTATAGGAATATTATGGGCAGTTGTAATCATTGCATAAGACCTGAACTAATAAAGCAAAAGATTTGATAGGCTGTGTGCATCCTGAGGCAAAGGTTAATGGCATGTGGGAGTGAATACTTATTTGAAATAGAACTGTTTTAAAAACATAGAAGGGAAATACCGCATTGAGAAATGCAGTAAAATCTTCTCTCCACATTTGTGGGTTTAACTTTTTCAGACCTGATTATTATCGGATTTGATTAAAATGTTATGTATTGGAATCTCTAGGTCTTCCAGCATGTCTTTATGGCCAATATTTGGCTGAAAGGAGGACCTAGAGATTATATCAAGTTTATTTTTAAATGCATTTTTGCAACTTTTAAGGGTAAATCCTGTGCCTCTAACTCCTGCAAATGGGATAAGTTGACACCAAAATCTGCTCCAGAGGCTCAGGGGACACTGGCTGGGATTTTGGAAGTTACAGTCCAAAAAAGATAACTTTCTCAATCTGAATCTTTAAGTGACATCCAACTCAAGATCTTTTGCTTCTAAAGAAAGAAAGGAGTTCATGATGGATGGGAACTTAACCATTTACTGCCCTAACCCTCAGCAATTTACCCTATTCTTGAATCTCATTGCCTTGCGTTTTTGCACATGCTTGCCTTCCCTGTAATTTCTTAATAGCCCCACTGTTTACTCCTGATGCTCACTATGTATTTTATGAATGTTATTTTACTGCTATAGTTTTAATTATATATGCTGTTGTATTGTTTTATCTGTTGATCAAGCTTGGTCCCCATGTGAACCGCTCCAAATCCCTTCGGAGAGATGGAAGCAGGTTATAAATAAAGTTTTATTATTACTATTATTATAGCTTCTGGAACGTGAGATACTGGAGGCACAATATCAAACAGTTCCTATGAGGAGAAAAGGTAAGTGTTTCTAAAGAAACCAAAATGGATGTGGGTTGTTGTATGTTTTCCGGGCTGTATGGCCATGTTCTAGAAGTATTATCTCCTGACGTTTCGCCCACATCTATGGCAGGCATCCTCAGAGGTTGTGAGGTATGGAGAAACTCAGCAAGGAAAGTTTATATATATATATATATATATATATATATATATATATATATATATATATATATCTGTGGGAAGTCCAGGGTGAGGGAAGAACTCTTGTCAGTTGGAGAATGTCTTTGAATTAAGTTAAGATTTTAAGAGGACATTGAAAGAGATGGAAAAAATGAGAAATCACCAAAAAGAAATGGAAATGAATATCCAGCATGTGTAGGGAGAAAGTTAGAATGAGCTCAGGCTTGCTAAAGAGGTTAAAAACAATAAAGGGAGGGGGGGAGGTAGTTATGTCCAGTTGAGCAGAGATTCACAGACCTGAACTTAGCCCTGATTAGTAATTTTCCAATTCTATTATCCAGCATGATTATTTTTAATTAGAATGAGTTCATGAAGGAATTTCCTGGTATTAGAATCCCCACTGCTGTCCCCAAAATGACATACACAAATGGATAGCAAACACAAAGCCTTCAATGAAGGCTTAGCGTTGATGATAATCCATCTCAGAAAATTCAATTCGGGTTGCTCCTTTTGTTCATTTAATCTTCCTCAGCATTACCAAGTTCCCTTTACGGCTCACCAGCCATACTGGAAATGGGTGATACAGAATCAAGAAAAATTGGAGAACAGACTGCAACTTGTGGTTGTGAGGCCGACATCATTGATCACATTAGGCCAGTTACTCAAGTGGCCACAAAGTACTGTGCTGAAGTTGGAAAACTAGTGGAGAGTGTAGTATACCTTCCATCTATACATACATACACACACGCACACACACACACACATACATACATAGAAGGCAGGGTAGATGTGTCAGTTTTGCTTTCTGCCCCATTCAGTTCTTTAAATCTCAAGGTCTTTATGAAGAAATGTGGGCATTTGATTTTCTCAAAGCAGAAGCAAATAAAATTCTTACCAAGCTGAATATGAAGAAAACATGCTCTTTGGGGCGGCCGGGGGGGGGGGGGGGGATCCTTTGAAAAAGGCTACTGAATGAAATTGCGAGCAATCCCTAATATTTGCAGGGCAATAATTTGCAATTCTGTGGCATCAGAACTTTTGAGTGAATGGGCGGTGAGTTTGTTTTGTTTCATTTGTTTCCTCTTAAGTTTTCCTCACTCAGTTACTTTGCTCAAGTTAAAATAGCATCGTATCAAGAATAGGGGTGGAAAGAATATTATATTAGTGTTGAGTCCTCTACCAAGAAACGGTTTCTCAATGCTTAGGAAGCCCCATCAGGAAGAGCCACTTCCTGTATAGTCTCACGTTTTTTTCTACACAGAATATACATATTTTCTGCACAGAATACATTTCACAGAAAACAATAGCTAGGACCTTGTATGACACCTTTGCAGCTAAATTGATGTATGCGGAATTTAGAATTGCTCAGTTTTGTAATCTCAACCTCTGAGGATGCCTGCCATAGATGTGGGCGAAACGTCAGGAGAGAATACTTCTGGAACAAGGCCACACAGCCCGAAAGACATACAACCCTGTGATCCCGGCCATGAAAGCCTTCGACAACACAATCTCTGTACTGCTGTCATATTGTTATATAAAAAAGCTGGCAAAGTGCTCAGTGCACATCACACACTGATGCATATCATGTTCTTTTCCCAGTTTTCCATTATACATGCTCACAATTCACTAGGATTTCTTAGCTCCTCTGCTGCCTTAGCTAAGAGTATATGAAGTTACATTAAGTAAAACATGATATAGTGGACTCCTAGTATGTACTGCACTTTGGTTCCAGGGCCTCCCATGGACTGGCGAATAGTAAAATAGTG